>NW_026291618.1:0-267286 GCF_023091745.1 Budorcas taxicolor | reverse complement strand
TATGCTTATGGAAATTGTCCTATAGAAAGGGAAAATGGATATAGAAGAGAGCAGTGATCTTCTTGTATAGAATAGAGGAAGTGAGATCAGATCTACTAAGAAGTAGAATTTTAATTCATTTGGTCCCGTTCTGGAGCTCATTCTCTTAATCATTGTACTATCACAATTGTAAACTAATGGGGAAATTTCTTTTGCAAGCTCACTCCTATAATGAAAGTTTTCTAACTCTGATAGAACCCTTATAATAGTAAAGTGTATAAGGTAATAAACATGGAGTAGCATGGATGTTCTTGCCTGGAGAATCCCAGGGACGGGGTAGCCTGGTGGGCTGCCGTCTATGGGGTCGCATAGAGTTGGACACGACTGAAGTGACTTAGCAGTAGCAGTACAGCAGCATGGATGTAAAATTAGTTTTTACTTTATAATTGAATGTGTGAAGAGTAAGCAATATAATTTTCTTCATATCATAGAAATATTTTATAGAACTTTTGACACTTTTAATCCCTTTTAGTTACATGTCAGAAGACTTTTAGAGGGGACCAGGGGATGTGATGTAATAAAGATAATAGTCAACTTTAAAATTATTTTTAAACTTTTCATTTGGAAAATTTAAGTAGTGAACAAAGTAGAGATAATAATAGTATTATGTATTTCCATGTACCCATCACCCAACTTCAGTAATTGACAGTTTAGAGCCAGTCTTGTTTCTGTTGTATCTTTCCCGGAACCTCCACTTCCCCGTCTTAAGATTCATTTTAAGCAAATTTAAGGCACTGTATGATTTCATCCATACATATTTTAGTAAGTTTTAAAAAATATAATGAAAAATTCTCTTAAGACATAACCACAATCCCATTTTGACATGCAACAAGAAGTACCTGATGTCCAGTTGTCTCTGTGTGATAATGGTTAGCATTATTGAGCATTTACCATGGGTCTGGTAATATGCTAGGACTTCCCTGGTGGCTCAGACGGTAAAGCGTCTGCCTACAACGTGGGAGACCAGGGTTCGATCCCTGGGTCAGGAAGATCCTCTGGAGAAGGAAATGGCAACCCACTCCAGTACTCTTGCCTGGAAACTCCCATGGATGGAGGAGCATGGTACGCTGCAGTTCATGAGGTTGCAAAGAGCTGGACACGACTGAGCAACTTCACTCCCTTCACTCTGGTACTATGCTGGGCTTCCCAATTTGCATTAGTGGTGAAGAACCCATCTGCCAATGCAGGTAGATGTGGAGAGATGTGGGTTCGATCCCTGGGTTCCGAAGATCCTCTGGAGGAGGGCACGGCAACCCACTCCAGTATTGTTGCCTGGATAATCCCATGGACAGAGGAGCCTGGCAGGCTATAGTCCGTAGGGTCGCACAGAGTCTGACACAACTGAAGCTACTTAGTGTGCATGCACACTGGTACTATACTAAGTCCTTCATGTGTATTATATCTTTTAATCCTTATAATAATAGTAGAAGGTAGATATAATTATTACCTGTTAACCTCATTTTATAGATACGCAGAGAAATGGAGGGTTAAAGAGGTTAAGGGTCTTGTCTAGGTTCTATAGCCAATGGCGCTAGGCTATGGCCAGAGTACTAAGAGAAGGCAGAAATAAGACTGAGAAGATGAGAGTTTTTGTCCAGTCTGACCATTTGCTGGCATGATGATCCCCGAGCTTCAGATTCGTCATCTTTGAAATAGTAATCCCTGGTCTGCCCATTTCTTAGGGTGATTGTTGCCCATCTCTTAGGGTTGTTGTTAATATCAAAGAAGTTAGGGTTCAGTTCAGTTGCTCAGTTGTGTCCGACTCTTTGCGACCCCATGAATTGCAGCACACCAGGCCTCCCAGTCCATCACCAACTCCTGGAGTTTACCCAAATTCATGTCCATTGAGTCGGTGATGCCATCCAGCCATCTCATCCTCTGTTGTCCCCTTCTCCTCCTGCCCCCAATCCCTCCCAGCATCAGGGTCTTTTCCAGTGAGTCAGCTCTTCGCATGAGGTGGCCAAAGTATTGGAGTTTCAGCTTCAGCATCTGTCCTTCCAATGTGCATAAAAGTTTTAATAATTGCACAATGCTATACATGTATGACAAAGTTTATTAGCTAGTTCAGTGGTTCTTTACTGGAGGTGATTTTGTCCCACAGAGAACAGTTGGTCTGGAGACTCTAGATCAGGACAGTTGGAGGTATGCTACTGGCAGCTAGTGGGTAGGAGCTAGGGGTGTTCCTAAATATCTGGCAGTGCACATGCCAGTCTCTGAAAACAGAATTATTTGGCCCCAAACGTCAGTAGAGCTGAAGTTTAGGAACTTTGCTCTCATTAAATAGCCAATTGTTGGAAATTCCCTGATGGTCCAATGGTTAGGACTCTGTGCTTTCAGTGCAGGGGCCAAGAGTTTGATCCCTGGTTAGGGAACTAAAATCCAACAGGCTACGCAGCATGGCCAAAAAACCCCAAACAAAACTGAAAAAAACCCAGTTGTTTAGTTGAGTAACCAACGAAGAAACTAAGACTCAGCTTGATCAATGACTTGCTCAAAGTAATACAGCAAGTTGGTGATGGAGCCAATATCAGATTTCATTACAATTGACCTTGGTGGTTTTGAGAAACAAGGTTTTCTGAAAAGCAGAGACCTCAAAGAAGAGCTTTCCTACATTTATCATTCTCAGTACAGTGAAAAGAAACAGTACTAAGCAATTTATGAAGACTGTTGCTTTCATGCCCTTCTTTAAAGTGGGTGACATGGTCATTTTTAGGCAAAAAATATTTGTCATATGACTTCTGTGTCTGTTAGCATTGTATGTGGTGCTGAGGTGAGCATAAAAGTTCTAAAAGATGCTGTCTGCCAGAAGTTCACAACCCAGTTGGGTAAATGTCAGGAATTATTCGGTTGCATGCAGTGGAAGCCAACTTAAGTTGATTTAAGGAGAGAGGAATTTAGTAATGATACACTGGGATTTCATATGACCCATGACCCTAGCATAGGAAGTACAACTAGGCTTCATGAGGTCTTAGATACTTTTCCTTTGTGAGCTGCTTCCTTTGTAAAAAAAAAAAAAAAAAAAGTAATTATATTTGACAATTGTGTTGGTATAAAGACACATATGAATATTACATATTAAAGAGTTTTCTTCTATCCCCAAATTTATTTTTTCTCCTGATTTTAAAAGATACTAAAATATTTTGATGAGCCCCTAGAAGTATTATGGGCCCTATGCAGTGTGCCTGTTCCATCTATAGGTTAAATGGCTGTTAGGAGTTATACAGGCAGTTTTAAGGGCTGGGCGGAAGAGATTTACTTTCTTTTGCTGAAAACTGCTTTGGCAGAACCCAGAAGCATAGTTCCTGTCTGAATTCTCCTGGAACCATATGCTTAACTGCCTCTGATGCACTACCCTAAATAAGACTAGGCTTCTGTTGCTGAAGAAGAATGGGAAGGAATGGATATTGCATAGGCAAACTGCTGTCTCTGCCATAGCTTTTTTTCAAATGGTAGTCCTTGTATGTTGGAATTGAAAATTGGTCAGCATGTATAGGAATAGAGAGACTTAAAGGTTACTTGTTAAAAAGAGGATTTTGCAGTAAGAGGGGGCAAAGGAGCTGAGGTCTAGATGAAGTCTTTTAGAAGTCCTTCAGAAAAGACTGAATCCATGGAGGCCCTTATTCTTTCTTGGAAAAAGAAATTTCCAACTATGTAATACATACACACTTAATTTTATGGAAATTCTTAGGAAAGACTTCAGATTGTTTAGCATCTTAATTCAAAAATGCAACCCAGTTCTTAGTCTTATTTTCTATGGCCACAGTGTGCAAAAGCTGGCAATGTGTTGCTCACTTCTCCTTTCATTTTACTGTATTTTGTTTATTTGGTTGTGCCGGATGTTTGTTTCGGTGTGCGGGGTCTAGTTCCCTGAGCAGGGACCAAGCCCTGGCCGCCTACATTGGGAGGGCAGCATCTTAACCACTGGACCACCCGAGAAGTTCCTCACTTCTCTCTCTTTTTTTCCTCACTTCTCTTTTTAAATCTTTAAATTTTTGACAGGTACTTGTGAGCCTGTTATAAGCTCATTACTTCATGGCAAATAGAGGGGGAAAAGGTGGAAGTAGTGACAGATTTCCTCTTCTTGGGCTCTAAAGTCACTGCGGATGGTGACTGTAGCTATGAAGTCAGAAGACGTTTGCTTCTTGGCAGGAAAGCTGTAACAAACCTAGATGGTGTGTTGAAAAGCAGGGACATACTCTGCTGACAAAGGTCCATATAGTCAAGGCTGTGGTTTTCTCAGTGGTCATGTTCAGTTGTAGAAGTGAAGTGAAGGGTTAGTCACTCAGTCGTGTCCGACTCTTTGCAACCCCGTGGACTGTAGCCCACCAGACTTCTGTCCATGGAATTCTCCAGGCAAAAATACTAGAGTGGATTGCCATTCCCTTCTCCAGGGCTGTTTCCAACATAGGGATTGAACCCCAGAGTCCTGCACTGCAGGCAGATTCTTTACCATCTGAGCCACATGGGAAGCCCCACAGTTGTGAGAGCTGGACTGTGAAGAAGGTGGAGCACCAAAGAATTGATGCCTTCGAACCATGGTGCTGGAGAAGACTCCTGAGAGCCCCTTGGACAGCAGGGAGATCAAACCAGTCAATTCTAAAGGAAATCAGTCCTGAATATTCATTGGAAGCACTGATGCTGAAGCTGAAACTCCAGCATTTTGGTCATCTGATAAAAACAACTGACCCATTGGAAAGTCCCTGATGCTGGGAAAGATTGAGGGCAGAAGAAGAAGGCATCAGAGGATGAGATGGCTGGATGGGCATGAACTTGGGCAAGCTTCGGGAGATGGTAAGGGACAGGGAGACCTGGTGTGCTGTAGTCCATGGGGTTGTAGAGTCAGACCCGACAAGTGATTGAACAAACAAAATATAAGCTTAGATGTTGAGGATATAATGAGAGATGAGACACAGTCCCCACTGTGAATAAACTTAGAGTTGTGAGAAAGATAGATATGATACTGTGTGATGAGTGCTATCATAGAGGTAATACTGATAGGTAGGGACATAATAAGAATAGTACTTGATCCACTCTTGGGGATTCAAAGTAGGTGATTAGCTGAAAACTGAAGGATGAGCTAGTTAGGCAAAAAAGATTGGTGAGGAATGAGGGTGGAGAGAATAGCTTGAACAAAGGCCCAGAGGGGACGGAGGAAGTGTGACACACTTGGAAAAGTGCAGGTGGCTTGATAGGCCTGGAGTGATGGTGAGAGGGAAGAGGAAGGGACCTGGCAAGGATGAGATAAGAAGGGCCCTAAGTGCCAGGGTTACGAGCCTGGACTTTCTCCAGAGAGCAGTAGAGAACATCTGAAAGGGAATTGCATTGATCGTATTTGTATTTTGATATAATTTCCACGCATGGCAGTTATGATCTGGTCAGAATTTATAGAAATTAAAAAATTGCTTATTTTTATTTTCCTTTGGTTATTAAACTTACGTCCATGATGTTTCAAGCATGGAATTGTTTCTTATTTCCTTTTTGCCTTTGTGGCAAGGTCCTTTTAATCCATCACTGTACCTCCTCCTAGTAATTTGACATTTCATCTTTTCTGTTGCTTGTTCTCTCCTGTCTTAAACTTACTTAAAAAAATTAAAAGGAATAATAAATCATCCTTTGATTTAAAATGTAGAAAACTGAGGGAATTCCCTGATGGTCCAGTGGTTAGGACTCTGTGATTTCAGTGCCGAGAGCTGGAGTTTCATCCCCGGTCAGGGAACTAAGATCCTACAGGCAGTGAGGCACAGCCAAATGAAAAAAAGAAAAAAATATATATAAAGTTAAATAGTAAAACAGAATTGACAAATTTATGGTAGATTTATACTGAATCTTACCTAATTTTAATACTCTTATTTTTATCATACAATACAGAAGGTATATTTAAGATAGTTATTGAAGAAATAGTAGTACTTTTTTTTTAATTGCCCAGAAGTACTGTTTGCATCATTACTTCAAATTTATGTAACCATTAAAAAAAATAGCTGTCTAAAAATAGCAGCATATCTGTGAGCATATCTGTGATTCAAGTAGAAAGCATGTTTTGAGTTGTTGGGTGGAAGTACAGAGGGAGACATGACATGACTTGGCAAGGTTACCTGCCTAGTAGGTTGTAGAAGTAGATGTAGAGCCCAGGCATTTTCTCATTTAAAAACGATGCAGCATCTGGAAACGTTAGCATATAAGAAGGGGATGAAAATCTAATTTTGTTCAGGTAATTTTGTATAAGAAAATAGAACTCTAGACACTAATATTAAGTTTTCAAAACGGAATTAGATTTGTGTATGGTATCCAGCTTTCACACTTGGCAGTTGCATGAGTGCTGTGTTCTTCAGCACACCTGCTTTTAGCAGCTAATTCTTTTTCACAGAGTCACAGACTGAGAGGGAAGTTATAGCCCTTCTTTTTCAGAGTTGGAGTGATCATGTGTATTTTTTCTGTTTATTTTCATCCAAGGGTGGCATAAGGAATGATGGGAATGTTGCCAGATAGATCCAATATGCTGAAGGCATGCTTGCCATTTTGTTTCTTTTCTTTTTATTAAATATTTACTGATTTATTATAACAGATATGACTCAGAAACAACCAAACTGAAGAGGGGTGGAGGGCAAAGTGTGGTTGGGGACAGATAATTCAAAGAGCTTCCATGTCCTCTTCAGGCGGCCTCTCTCCCAATACCTCTACACGTTGACCATCCAGGAAGATCATCAAGTCTCCCCATTGAAGAGTTTTTATAGATCTTAATCTTCAGCACCTCCTTCTGCTTCCCCTTGTTAGAGATCAGTAGCCTGAATTTCTAAACCTCTAACTACTTGATATTTTTGATGATCAGCCCCATCTTAAGGCTATCTTAGGGTCTCAATCACCCCATTAGCACAAACTCAGGTTGTTCAAAAGCAGCTCGTTAGGAATAGCAAAAGATACTCCCATCACTCCGGAAATTCTGAGAGTTTTAGGAGCTCTGGCCAAGAACACAGGACAAACCACCAAATGTATTTCTTAATATGCCCCACTTTGTATCCTCTGTCTAGTAATCATTTTTGGTTTAAAGGCTATATTTCCTAATATCAATATAGTTACATCAGCTTTCAGTTAATTCAGTTCAGTTCAGTTCAGTCGCTCAGTCGTGTCTGACTCTTTGCGACCCCATGAATCGCAGTATGCCAGGCCTCCCTGTCCATCACTAACTTCAGAGTTCACTCAGACTCAGGTCCATCGAGTCGGTGATGCCATCCAGCCATCTTATCCTCTGTCGTCCCCTTCTCCTCCTGCCCCCAATTGCTCCCAGCATCAGAGTCTTTTCCAATGAGTCAACTCTTCACATGAGGTGGCCAAAGTATTGGAGCTTCAGCTTTAGCATCATTCCTTCCAAAGAACACCCAGGACTGATCTCCTTTAGGATGCACTGTTTGGATCTCCTTGCAGTCCATGGGACTCTCAAGACTCTTCTCCAACACCACAGTTCAAAAGCATCAGTTCTTCGGCACTCAGCTTTCTTCACAGTCCAACTCTCACACTGATACATGACCACTGGAGAAACCATAGCCTTGACTAGACAAACCTTTGTTGGCAAAGTAATGTCTCTGCTTTTTAATATGCTATCTAAGTTTGTCATAACTTTCCTTCCAAGGAGTTATTAAGTCTTTTAATTTCATGGCTACAGTCACCATCTGCAGTGATTTTGGCGCCCCCCAAAATAAAGTCTGACACTGTTTCCACTGTTTCCCCATCTATTTCCCATGAAGTGATGGGACCAGATGCCATGAACTTCATTTTCTGAATGTTGAGCTTTAAGCCAACTTTTTCACTCTCCGCTTTCACTTTCATCAAGAGTTCCTCTTCACTTTCTGCCATAAGGGTGGTGTCATCTGCATATCTGAGGTTATTGATATTTCTCCCAGCAATCTTGATTCCAGCTTGTGCTTCTTCCAGCCCAGCATTTTTCATTCAGTTAATTAGTATTAATTAATTAACCAGTTTTTAGTTAGTACTTGCCTAGCATATTTTCTTTTAATTAATAATATTGTTGTATAATTTTTGTTTCATTTAAATTTCATACTAATAGCCTGCTAACCATTTTGGGGAGAAGTTCTTCATCAGCTTTCTTGGGAAAAAAAAAAAACCATGTAGATGACTAATCCTCCTGCAGCCTGTATCTGCTGGGCCTCACCGTCCTCCTATGGTGGCAATAATTGTAGCTGAACAAGCAGACACTGTTCTATCCTATGCTTTTTTTAAGTATTCACCTATTTTAACTAAATAGGAATATTTGAAATCAGTGTTTTATTTATTGTAGTATCTAATTAAAAAGAATTTCAAAGCTTTTTTATGTATTTAAGTAAGTCTTTAATCATCCCTTTGAATTTGAAGTGGATAACCCTATCAGGTCATGATAACCCTAATTTTTAATCTTAACTCATTTAAATTTCAAGATAACCATGGAAAGATTATCAGTAAATGGCTCACTTCTGTGTGAACCCAGATCTTTTTTAGCTTTTTTTAAACAAGTTTACTGAAATATAGAGTGGATTATTCTGTATCTGTTGTGTCTAATAGGAAAGAAAAGGAACAGCCAAAGTGGACTTTTTGAAGAAGATTGAGAAAGAAGTCCAACAAAAATGGGATGCCAAGAAGGTGTTTGAGGTCAACGCGTCTAATTTAGAGAAACAGACCAGGTGAGCAATCATTTGTGAGGTTCTTCATGTTATACTTCCAGAACCATTGGCTCAGAAACTGCTGTGTGGCAGGAATAAAGCAGATTGTATTTATAATGGCTGAAACAGGCTGAAGGAGGTGACTTCCATTTTCTCTATTTCAAATTAGCATCCTCTTTCCTGTGGAATTCTTTAAGGATTTTTTCCTATGTAAAAGTTTTTTAAAAAACTATTATTTCTCATAGTTAGACAAAGGAGAATGTTTTTAAGTTTTGTCTTTGCTGACTGATAAAAGGATGTCGTTCTGTTACAGAGAATCATATTATAGTGATAATTATCTCCAAAGGCACAGAATATACATTTTGAAGGGTTTCTGTAATCTTATTTTATAAATGTATATTGCCTTGATGTTAAGAATTGACAATAACATAATTAAATGGTATTGGGGAAGAAACAAAAAGTAACTGCTGCTATACAGTACCATGGTAAATATGTGCATCAATTATAAGTTGAGTTGCAATTTCAGATATGTTGGAATGTAGCAAAATGTGCTTCTTAGAATTGAGGATATACGTGGACAATAACAATAATAGTAGTTATTATTGAACACGTGTTGTTCAAATGCCAAGGCAGTAGGAAATATACTTTTTTTAAACTGTGTGTTCTTGTTTAATCTTAATAATGCTTTAAGTTTGCCAATATTTTAATTCTTGTTTTATTGATGAGTATACTAAGACCAGAGAGGTTAAGTAACCGGCTTAAGGTTGCATAGCTAGGAATTAATTGACAGGGCTTGGACTTCTTATCAGGACTTTCTAATTCCAAAGTCTATCTTTGCTGTTAAGCTGCACTCCAATGGAATTCTTTTTCTAAGAGAGGAGAAGGATTTGCTCTAAGACAAAGTTTCTGATGTTATACTTTATTTTTTCCAATTTTTTGAAAAAAATTTATTTGTTTATTTGGCTGTGTTGGGTCTTAGTTGCGGCGCCCGGGATCTTCGCTCTTTGTTGCTGCATATGATCTCTTAATTGAGGCTTGTGGGGTCTGGTTCCCTGACTGGACATGGAACCTGAGTCCCCTGCATTGGGAGCATAGAGTTTCTCTAGTGTTATAATTTAAACTAGAATTTGAAGCTTCTGTTTGGTTCTAGAATTTTGGTCAACTCTAAAGTAATTTAAAATAATCTAACATGAATTTGAAAGCTCTTTTGCTCAGTGAAAGAAAATGAACTGAAGAAATTTAGAAATATAACATTGAGTGAAAAAAGAGAATTGAGGAATCTGTGAAGTAGACCGTATTTAAAATAAAGCTCACAAGTGAGTGAAACTAAATGATGTTTAAGGGCATAGACATATGTGCAACTTATTAAAAAACAAAGGAATGTCAAAAGTAAATTTCAAGATAAGGTGATTTCTGGCGGGAGGATGGGGAGGAGCACACAGGTAGCTTCAGTGAATTTCTAAGTTGGATAGGGTGCTTACAGGTGTTCATTGTGTTTTATAACTTACATATGTCTGCTTGATATACTTGATTCATTAAAAAAAGGACTAAAACATAATTAAGCAGCTTTTAAAAGGTGCTTTTTTAAGTGAATTTGCCACATACGTATTTTGAGGATGTTTTATTTTACTTGAGGGACTTCAAATTGCTTTATGTATAGTGAAAGCATATCTCATTTAATCAGTAAAACATTAAGGTTTTCTATTAATTTTTTTTTGTATATCTTTTTTATTCAGTGTTTTAGCTTAAGTTAAACCCTTCAGTATTTGCTACAAGGATATTTATTTCTTTAATAGCCACCTATAAATATCTTATTTTTTTCTAAATCAAAAATATATTTCAATTATAGAGACCTTTTAATTTCTGGATTTATAAATTTAATTTTCGGTATATTTTAAATAACTAAAAGTTAAGCAAGTTACTTACAGTAAAGTGTTCTCTTGACCACACCCTTAATTGTTAAAGGAATTTAACATTTTCTTTTTTGTACTTTCTTTCTTACATGATTGTTTTGCAGCAAGGACAAGTACTTTGTAACCTTTCCGTATCCATATATGAATGGGCGCCTTCACTTGGGACACACATTTTCTTTATCTAAATGTGAGGTAAAGCTTCTTTTTTGTTTAATATAATGGAATGGAGGGTCTTTAATGAATACTCTTTTGAAGAAAATGACATCTATAGAATTTATTTCCTGTTAAGGGAACTTAGAGTTCCTTAATTTTAAGCATGGTTTTTATATTTAAATAATTTAAGTTTTCTATTTTCACATGCTGTATGTGTGTGTGCACAGTGTTCTAGGTATGTGTATATGTTCAAAAGTAATTCTTAGGTTGGTGAAGACATAGAAAAAAAGTGTAACTCTGGAATGACTAGAACATCTAACTGGTGCTCTAAAGGAAGATGGGAAGAGGAAAACAAAACTAATTGTGAAAAGTCAGAATTTTGTATTCATCTAGCATTTAAATTTGTAGTTTAAAATTGATTTTCTCTCTGTAGTTTGCAGTTGGGTACCAGAGACTGAAAGGGAAGACTTGCCTGTTTCCTTTTGGTTTACACTGTACTGGAATGCCCATTAAGGTAAGATTGCTTGGGGATTGTTGTGTACTCTTTTTAGCCTAGAGCAAATAGTAATATCCAATTCAAGAATTTGAAATAGGGTTTTCAAATACATACTTCTGTACTATGTTAAAGTATTTTTTTGAAATGAATTGAATTTATTATAGTAAAATTAATTTTTAGAAAACATTTGAAGAAGTGCTTAAAGGGCAAACATTAAGGTCTGAGTGATTTCTAACTTATTTTGATATCTTTTGGTTACCTTATATATTCACATTTCTGTTTTAGAATTAGATAATGACTACTAACAAGTACAGTGGACACTGTTTTGTGCATTCATGGCATATATAGGCTGTTGGTCTAAAATAATGAACAGTTCTATTTCAGTCATTTTAGTAAGTGTCTTAAATTTGTCATAAATTTATATTAAAAATAATTTTTAATATAAAATGGGCAAGAAAAACACATTTGAAAGGATTCCCTAAATCCTTGGGAGTTGGGAAATTTAACTTCTTTTTATGCGCCAGTCTTTTATTTTGAAAAATGTCCTACCTATAGGGAAGGTAAAAGGACGGTACAGTGAACAGCCAGATACCCTTCACTTACAGTTACCAAATATTAACATTTGCACAGTTGCTCTAGTTCTGTCTCTCAGCATACAATACATGCATGCTTTTTTCTTTCTTCGTCTATGAACTCATTGAAAGTAAGTTGGCAGACTTCATGGCGTGTCACCCCTAAACACTCCAGCTTTTATCTGTTGAGAACAAAGCCATTCTTCTACATTGTCACTATCCCATTATCCTCTCCAAGAAATTAATCATTGATGTAATATTATCATTATCTAATCTATAGTCAAATCTCCCTAGCTGTCCCAAAATGTCTTTTCTGACAGGTTTATACTTTTTATGCTTCCTACTGTCTGACATCAAAAGCCGTATGTCAACTTGTATCATTTTAGTAATATTAATAATGTCCATGTTTCTTCATTCTAAAGTTAACTTTTCTCTTTTTTCATTAAGAAGTCATTTATGGAATGATACCTTAAGACCCTTTGAATATCTGGTTACCCAATAACTCAGTGGTTTTAGCATCCTTTCATGATCCTTGTCTTTCAGTAGTTGAATTTGTGGTTGTAAAATGATGACTTTCTAGTTGTCTTGTTTTTTCCCGTTTATTAACTGAAATTCTTCTTTTTAGAAGCATCCCTTCCCTTTTTGAAGATTCACAACTCTATATTTGTATTTTTTTTTAAACTTTAACACTGTATGCTGCTGCTAAGTCGCTTCAGTCGTGTCCGACTCTGTGCGACCCCATAGATGGCAGCCCACCAAACTCCCCCATTCCTGGGATTCTCCAGGCAAGAACACTGGAGTGGGTTGCCATTTCCTTCTCCAATGCGTGAAAGTGAAGTCGCTCAGTCGGGTCCAACTCTTATTGACCCCATGGACTGTAGCCTACCAGGCTCCATCCATGGGATTTTCCAGGCAAGAGTACTGGAGTGGGGTGCCATTGCCTTCTCCATTAACACTGTATACGTGGTGTCATCTTTGTTTGTGACAGTGAACTCATTATACGGTACACTTGAAAAGAGCTGAAGTTGAGAATGTAGGTTCATGTTATAATTTCTGTAGCTCACTAGCTTTATAACCTTGGATAAATCACTTCATCTTTCAGTGTCTGTTTTCTAGCATATTATCTCTCATCCTACCTACCTAGTAGCCTTGTGATGATAAATAATATAGTATATGTGACAGTAATCTTTAAATTGAGAAATGTAGTTTTTAGAGTTGTTTTCAATATGATAATAATATATCTTTATTCTTGTACTTCTGACGCCTAACATAAATTATATTGCATTGAGTCATTGCCAAGTAAATGAAGTAAATTAGTGAATTTTTAGGTACATGATTTGTATCATGAGTTTTCTGTAATGATCTACACATCTATAGATGTATTGCTAAAAAGTTCAGAGTCAGTATTAGTTGGCCATGGAAACAACAAAAAGACTCAAAGTGTTCTACCTTGGAATTTTTAACTTTACTGCCTCTAATGTTGTGTTTTTTGTAGGCATGTGCTGATAAATTGAAAAGAGAAGTAGAACTTTATGGTTGCCCCCCTGATTTTCCAGATGAGGAAGAGGAAGAGGAAGAAATCAATGTTAAAACAGAAGATATAATAATTAAGGATAAAGCTAAAGGAAAAAAGGTTTGGTAACTTGATGATACTTATTTTGGTTGAAGTTTTATTTATATTTGTCAGATTTATATGTACATTCCCAGAGTAACAATATAGTAGTGTCTGACACATAAAGTGTAGTCACTAATTTTTAAAAAGTAATGAAGCAAAAATATCTTTCTCACCTTTTGATTGCCTTTTCCCCCCTTTTTACTTTATTTTGAAATAATTTTAGACTTACAGAATTGCAAGATTGCATAGGGTTTGTTTACATCTTATATAACCATAGTACAGTCCTCAAATCTAAGAAACCAACATTTGAACAATACTGTTTGAGAAACTACCAACTTCATTTGGTTTCACCAGTTTTTCCTTAGCATTCTTTTTTGTTCTAAGATCCTATCCAAAATCCCATCTTGTATTTGCTTGTCATGTCTCTTCTGTCTTGTCTTCCTGATCTTAGCACTTCTGAAAAGGACTGGTCAGATAACTTATAAAGTATCTCTTGTTTTAGGCTTGTCTAATGCTTTCTCATGAGTAGATTGAGAGGTGTTGTATCTTCAGTGAATCCAATCAAGGAGTATAAGATATTGATATGTCTTATTACTGGTGATGTTAACCTTGATCATTTGGTTTAGGTGGTATCTGTCAGGTTTCCTACTGTGAAGATTTCATTTTTCCCTTTGTGATTCATGTATGGTTTGGGAGAGATACTTCGAGACTATGGGAATAACATCTTGTTTTTTTAAAAAATATATATTTCCTCACTAATTTTAGCATTCATCAGTGGATCTTGCCTGCACTGGTTATTGCTGTTTTGTTCTAATGTTGATTTTTTGTTTCCCTCATCCTTCTACACTTATTATGTGGAGTTCTTCTGTTTCTTCTTCATTTACTTATTTCTTTTTTGTATCAGTGTGGATTCATGCATATTTATTTATTCTTTGAGTTATAATCTAATACTATTGGTTTTTGTTGTTGTTGTTGCTGAGTTATTGTTATTGCTCAGATTGTTCTAGCATTGGCCATTAAGGGAATCTTTAGGTTGGCTCCTTTGTCCACTTGACATGCGCTCATCTTTTCTTTTATTCCTTTTTTTTTTTTTTCTGAGCACTTCTGTACTTTCAGGTGCCACAAGATGCTGCAAGCTCATTTTCTCTTCTCCCTATTTTAGCCCTGGAGTTAGCCACTTTTCCAAGGAGTCCTTTTTCCTTTTATTGAAAAATGGTACTTAGAAACTAAATTCTGAGTGCTAGGTATGCTCATTGTTTCTAGGTCTTCTCTGTAGAAAGAGCAAGGAAATATGTGTATGTCTACTGCTAAGTCACTTCAGTTGTGTCCAACTCTGTGCGACCCCACAGACGGCAGCCCATGAGGTTCCACCGTCCCTTAGATGCTCCAGGCAAGAACACTGGAATGGGTTGCCATTTCCTTCTCCAATGTATGAAAGTGAAAAGTGAAAGTGAAGTTGCTTAGTCGTGTCTGACTCTTAGCGACCCCATGGACTGTAGCCCACCAGGCTCCTCCATCCATGGGATTTTCCAGGCAAGAGTGCTGGAGTAGGGTGCCATTGCGTATGTATGTGTCTGTATTTACTTCTTTGTATTTTTTTAAAATGAGGTTTTTTCTTTTTTTTTTTTAATGTAAACACTTTATTTATTTTTGGCCATACCAACCAGGAATCTTAGTTCCCTGACCAAGGATCAAACCCACACCCACAGCAATGAAAGAGCCAGATCTTAACTACTGGATTGACCAGGAATTCCTATATTTTTTCTTTATTTAAAATATTTTTTCCTTTTCTGTTATGGTTTTTTTTTTTTTTTGCAGCATATTGAATATAGTTCCTTGTGCTATATAGTAGGACCTTGTTGTTTACTCATCTGTGTATAATAATTTAAATCTGCTGATCCCAAACTCCTAAACAACCCCTCTCCCACTCCCCTTGTCTTTGGCAATCACAGATCTATTCTCTATATCTTTGAGTCTATTTCTGTTTCAAAGGTAAGTTCATTTGTGTCATATTTTAGATTATCCACATATAAGTGATATCATATAGCATTTGTTGTTCTCTTTCTGTCTCTATTTTTTCTAAGTGCATACTGATGCCTCTGGCTCTATTTTAGCACCACAGGGCTCATTCTAGCATTCTTCCTTTGCTTATTTGTGACTCCTTTCTCCAACAGTAGGGAACCTAGCTCTCATTATTTACAGCATATCTGTTATTTGTTCAGTTGTCTACCAGTAGTTACAGAACAGTTTTACCAACTAAAATACATTGGTTGGGTATAGTTCATTTTGTCTTTAGAATCTAGTCAACACGCTATTCCCTACTCCAGTACTCTTGCCTGGAAAATCCCATGGGTGGAGGAGCCTGGTGGGCTGCAGTCCACGGGATCGCTAACAGTCAGACACGACTGAGCGAGTTCACTTTCACTTTTCACTTTCCTGCACTGGAGAAGGAAATGGCAACCCATTCCAGTGTTCTTGCCTGGAGAATCCCAGGGACGGCGGAGCCTGGTGGGCTGCCATCTCTGGGGTCGCACAGAGTCGGACATGACTGAAGCAACTTAGCAGCAGCAGCAACACGCTATTTTCCGGTTACTTCTAAAGTTCTTTCTTTCCTACCCCTTTAGTGTGGTTATAGCGTGCATTTGTAATACAGTTAGATAACTTTGTCACAGTCTGCTTTCTATCTTGAGTTCCTCCAACATCCTGGTCAGTTTTTTTTTTTTTAATTTACATAAAGTAAAATTCACTCTTTGGAATATATCATTGCCTTGGTTTGACAAATGCACAGAGTCTTGTTTCTGCCACCACGGTACATAGAGATCGGTTTCCTTAGTCCCGAGATTCCTCCTCCTACCTTTTTATAGTTTTATGGTCCAACACCTTTGCCCACCTTCAGTCCCTGGCATGTGGTTACTTTTTTGATATTGATAAATGTTGGAAAAGGAGGAAACTCTAGTTAGTGGTTTATTCATAACTAAAAAAGATTCATGTGGTATTTGAAAAAAGGAAATAGAGAAGGTTTGGTGCTAAGAACTTATCTTTGTGATGATAATTTTTTTATGGTTCCATCCATTTACTTACCTTTGGTGTCAGAATACAGGTTTGGCATATAAAACAGTACATCCAGATTCTGCAGTATTCCTATATGTCAGTAATATTGTTTTAGAGTTTAAAAAAACTACCAAATAGGATCATTCATTTAAAATTATTATGGTTCTGGAGTTTGTTAACTGGTTGTTAGTTGTTCTTTAATGGAGTTTGGTTTTGCTGGTTATTTTCAGAGTAAAGCGGCTGCTAAAGCTGGATCTTCTAAATACCAGTGGGACATTATGAAGTCCCTCGGCCTTTCTGATGATGAGATAGTCAGATTTTCTGAAGCAGAACATTGGCTTGAATATTTCCCACCACTGGCTGTCCAGGATCTGAAGAGAATGGGTTTGAAGGTATGCTGGTCACCTCTGTAGTTTAAGGCAATGTGAAGAACACAGTTTTATTCGTGTGACTATACAAGATTTGGACCGCCTCTTGATTTAGAATAATATATTCCATCAGTATTCCACGAGTGGCTTGGTACTGTTATTTTCTGATTAGAACCACATGGGCCTTGAGGTAAGCAATGAAGTACTTTAATGTTTGTTGTTTTGGAATATATATAGATATACTAGCAATTAGTAAAAAGGAGTACTGTTCAAGTGAAGAAACCCACAACATTGTAAATTAACTGTATTTCAATAAAATAAAAAAAAAGAGATTTGAAGAAACCCAAGTGTAGCTTGAATATTTAGGGACACAAAAAGATGTTGTTTCAGTGTTCCTTCTTAATTTATTATAATTCCTATGTGTTTAATATGTAAATATATATGTTTAAAAGCTTACCTATTAAGCATAAATTAATGTGATAATTGTGACATATATTTAATAGATGGAACTTGAAGTTTTTTGGTTTGCTTTTGACATTTGATATAATTCTACATTGAAAAGTTAGGAGTAGGCGAGTAAATAATTGATTCATGGGAATTCCTTTTTATAGAGACTATATAAATTTCTAAAAAATTACCATTTCCTTTCTCCTCCTGTAGGTAGATTGGCGCCGGTCCTTCATCACCACTGATGTTAATCCTTACTATGATTCATTTGTCAGGTGGCAGTTTCTAACATTAAAAGAAAGAAGCAGAATTAAGTTTGGGAAGCGGTGAGTTTGTTGTCCTTCAGTTTAATAAAGCAAAATCATATAATTCCTGTATTGTAATTCTCTGTGCCCAGAGCCTACTTTTTTCCATTATCTTTTCTCTTTTTATAATTCCTCTTTTTGTTCTCTTATTTCTTTTGGTTTCCTTTTTGTCTGGCCAGTGTCTTAATTTCTTTGAGCTGCTTAGTGTTTGTGACAAGTAGAACCTGGGAGAATAGGGGGTCTCACTAAAGATTCTACTTTTATCGTCTCAGGAAAGATTCTCTTAAGTATTCTAGCCAAGTAGAAAAATAATTGTATTTGTGTTTTAGTTTATCCTTTTTCTCTATAAATTGTTCTGTAAAGTTCTCCCTTGATCATATGGGCTCATTAAAAGGTATTTGCATTTCAAAAGCTTATTTATATTCTACAGTCTTCTGTTTCATACCACAAAGCCAAGATCAGTGAATATTTTTCAGTGGTATTACCTTTGATGAAGGCAAAAAGCTTTCATTGAGTAACTGTGTTGGCAACAAAATTTCCCATAAAAGCATAAGAATGATATAGACATTTATTCAGAAGTTTTAGTTAGAAGAAATATTGTGAGATGTTAGGAACAACACTGACAAATCCATTAGGATAAAACTTGTACAGTGTAATGTTTGTCATTTATTTTTTATTTTAGGTATACCATTTATTCTCCAAAAGATGGACAGCCTTGCATGGATCATGACAGACAAACTGGGGAGGTAATTATTTGTGACATAGAATATTTATTGTAATAATTCTTAATGTGGTCACAGAGTTTAAGAAATAAATCAGAAACCTAAAAATAGCTTTATTCCAGTATTGAGGTGTAAGTCATGATACTCTGGTGGCTGTTAAAGAGGGAGGCAGATTGTCATCATAGGTACCTGTATCTTCTCTAGAACCTTTTCTAGAACTTTGGTGGTAGGTTTAGCTGCATCAACTTGTGCTGGAAAAGCACATTCTTGGATTTTTTGTTTTTTTTTTGGTCACTCAGCTTGGCTTGCAGGATTCCCAGATCAGGGATTGAACCTGGGCCCTTGGCAGTGAAAGCGTGGTGTCCTAACCACTACACTGCCAGAGAATTCCTAGAGAAGTAGATTCTTGAACCTCACCCCTAAATTGCTGAATCAGAAGCTCTGAGGGTGGAGACCAGGAATCTGTCTTTTAATGTGTTCTCTGTGTGATTCATATGCCTGCTCATGTTTGAGAAACACCACTTGGAGAGTGCATGGTTCTAAAAAGAGACCATGAGGAAAGATAATGAGATATGTGGTTCACTCATGTACACAGATTCCATTTATACTTGCTTTGGTCACATGCCTGCTTATTTTCAAAGTACTTCAAGTCATGCATGACATCAGTTCATTCTGCATTCCTGGAAGACACATTAGTGACATTGTTCCCTGTAATACTTGGATGAGGCAAGGGTAAATCATTCGTCTAAATCCTTGGCAGAGTAAATCAACAACAGTGAACTTTGTAGTCCCTATGAGTGTGTCATTCTCTGTTACCACCTTTGAACACATTCATAGGCTAGTGACTACCTTTCAAAATCAGCCTTCAATTATGATATAACTTATCTGACAGAAGTGAGAGTTGATCAAAATTTTGAAAGATTTGAGAGCCTTCAGAAGGCTAGTGTTAAGCTTTAATATAGTCAATGATAGCAATATCTTAAGTTTCAATAGTACATTATAGTTTTTCAAAGCATTTTGTCATTATCATTATGTGTCATTATCTTATGTGTTCCTCAGGACAGTGCTGTGTTAGGCACAGCACAGTTTTTTATTTTTTAAATTTTTAATTAATTAATTTTATTTTTTATGAAGAAATGAAGGTTCAGAGTGATTGTGACTCCTTGTGGCAGGCCACAAGTGAGGGCCCAAGCTAGGTTTTGAATACACATCATTTGATCCCTGGTCCATCGTATGTCTGTGATGACTGCTCTGTAGGATTGATATTGATTGTATCTTCTAACTCCCATTTTGGCAAACACTGTTTTGGCTGATTAATCCAAGTCACTCTCCCCTTGTTCTTCCCTCTCGAGAGAGCTCTTAGCAAACCTTACTCAGTAGTCTGGACCTCCTTGACCAGTTCTGTCTGGTGTGGGGTAGGATGGTGGTCTCTCAAGTCATTTCTTACACATTAGGCTTCCATGTGGTCAACACACCACTGACAGTCTTTTCATTGGAAGGAAGAATTATTCTAGCAGTGCAAGAACCCATCTTAGAAATTTGAATCAGATCTCTTGCATAGATTAGTAGGTTTAATCCAACTCTTTCCTCTTTCAAATTTTTATTTTGTTTAGGGTGTTGGACCTCAGGAATATACTTTAATCAAGTTGAAAGTGCTTGAGCCATACCCATCCAAATTAAGGTAGGTTTGTCAAAGAATTGTGGCTTCATCTTTTTGAAACATCAGATAGTTGTGATAGAATCCACAACATATTTTGTGTAAATGTGTGTTTTTTTCTTCTTAGTGGCTTGAAAGGGAAAAATATCTTCTTGGTAGCTGCTACTCTCAGACCTGAGACTATGTTTGGACAAACAAACTGTTGGGTTCGCCCTGATATGAAGTACATTGGATTTGAGACAATGAATGGCGATATATTCATCTGCACCCAAAGAGCTGCAAGAAATATGTCATACCAGGGCTTTACCAAGGACAATGGAGTGGTACCTGTTGTTAAAGAGTTAATGGGAGAGGTAAGTTGGGTAGTGGAATTTATTTTAGGGCATGCATTTAGAGGAAAATGTCAGAAATGAAATTTGAGAAAAGAATGTTTAAAAAAACATTTTAGTTGAGGTATATGTACAGTCAAGTGTGTAAGTCGTAAGTGTGTATTTTGGTATGTCTTCAAATGTTATGCACCACTTAAATCAAGGGATGTACAGTTGGAGCATTCCAGAAGGCACTCTCCTGTCCATTTCACATCCTTGCTTCTGCAGAGGTAACCACTAACATGACTTAAGTCACCAAAGATGAGTCGCTCTTCATGAACTTTACATAGTGAAATTGTATAGTCTGTACTCTTTTATGTCTAGCTTCTTTGGCTCAATGTGATGCCTGTGAGATTCACCCATGTATATGTAGTAGTAGTTTGTTCTTTTTGTTTGCTTTTTAATTGCTGCGGTATATTCATTGTGTGACCACATCAGTAAAACAGCATTTTTATTTATGTATTTATTAGAAAATATTTTTTTTTGACCATACTATGTGGCTTGTGGGATCTTAGTTCCCTGACCAGGGATTAAGCCCCAGGCCCCTGGCGGAGGAAGCATGGAGTCCTAACCACTGGATTGTCGGGGAATTCCCTAAAATAGCATTTTTGAATCTTATGTTTCTGCTCAGTAATTATCTGATTGAAAAATACAGTTCTCCTCAAGAGATTTAGTATATAGCTGCAGTAGACATTATATTACTCCTTTTGAAAAATGGGTCATTTTTGCTGTGCGTGGGCATTCTCTAGCTGCAGTGAGCAGGGGCTGCTCTCTAGTTGTGGTGCTCAGACTGCTCACTGCGGTGGCTTCTCTTGTTGCAGAGCATAGGCTCTAGACACATGGGCTTCAGTAGATGTGGCACATGGGCTTAGTTGCTCCATGGCATGTGGGATCTTCCCTGATAAGGGATTGAACCTGTGTCTGCTGTATTGGCAGGTGAATTCTTAACACTGAACTACCAGGAAACTCCCGATACTACTTTTTTAATATGATTACCCGTGTTCCTGGTATGCAGTAGCAGCTGCTTTTTTTCTGGAAAGGAAGTCTTGATCTTAACTAAATTCCCGATGGCTCAGCCAGTAAAGAATCTGCCTACAATGCAGGAGACCCAGGAGACTTGGGCTGGATCCTTGGGTCGGGAAGATTCCCTGGAGGAAGAGATGGCAACCCACTCTAGTATTCTGGCCTGGAGAATCCCATGCACAGAGGAGCCTGGTGGGCCTCAGTCCGTGGGGTCGCACAGAGTTGGATATGACTGTGCATGAGCACGTGTAGTATCCTTAGAGTTTATTTTACTTAGGTTTATTTTACTTATTTACTAGGGTGTTTTATTCCCTTTGGTTAAGTGCTGATCTTTGGTATCTTAATAAAAAATCTTTTAAAAGAAAAAGATGAGTAGAATACCATCTCAATTCTCCTTTTGAATTGGACTTTTATTTCTTATTTTGTAAATTTATTTTTTGTCTAGATTACTAAATATTCATAAGACTCAAAATTTAAAAGACAAAAAGAAGGGATTCCCTGGTTGCCCAGTGGTTAGGACTCTGTGATTTCACTGCCAAGGACACATGTTCCATCCCTGGTTGGGGAACTGAGATTCTGCAGGCTGTGCAGCCAAAAAAAAAAAGAAAAGGTACACAAAATACTCCCAATCACTCAGTTCTCTCTTCCATAAGCAGTCAGTGAAACCAGTGTCTTGTGAATCCTTCCAGAAGTATTTCATGTATATACGAGCAAATACATACATATATATTCTTTAGCCCTCTTTTTTTACACACAAATGGCACTGTATTTCATCACATTGTTCAGTGTTTTACTTTCTTTTTTACTTAGCTATTTCTTGGTAATAAACATCTTGTTCTCATTCTTTCTTTTTTTTGGCTATGCCATGTGGCTTTTAGGATCTTAATTCCCTCACCAGGGGTTGAACCTGGGCTCTTGGCAGTGAAAGTAGAGTCCTAACCACTGGACTGCCAAGGAATTCCTTTTGTTCTTATTTTTTACTGTTACACAGTATTCCATTGTTTGGCTGTGCCACAAATTATTTAATGACTCTGTATAATGGATATTTGAATAGCTTCATCTGTTATAAGCAGTCCTGCCACATCTCATTAGTTCCTAATGTTAGAGTTCCGTCTGAGAGGTTTTGGGGAACAGTATTAATGACAAAAGTTTTTTTTTTCTTGCTCTTACATGCAACTTCTTTCCTTGTTAATTTGAGCAGATTCTGGTATGAGGGAAATGGGTGATATAATTTTAAAAATAGCTTTAAACTGTTAATGATATTTAGCCTTTATCAGTATGGCTCCTAATTCTATAAGCAACTTATGTATATGGGTAAAGGAAACTATATGGAATTGAAAAGTGCATTTCTGTAGCATCTTTTTTTTTTTATTTTAAAGAGAAACTAGATATGTCTTCTTAACTGTCTTTTTAATTATTGTTTAAAATAGAAACACAGAGACATAATATTCTATCTTGCTGATGTCTCATATTTAATTAAGTGATTAAAAAAAAATCATTTAAAGTCTTAGTTGTTTCCAGGTTTTGCTAATGTAGTTAACACAGCATTGGGCAGATTCTCAAAGAATCTTTTGAGGTAAATTCCTAGAATTGGATTGCTGGGTCCAAGCTGTGTGAACATTTTTGTGACTCTTGCTGTGGATTCCTATATTGTTTTCCTCAAGGAGTGCAAAGTTAGAAGCAATGTTAGTGTACTAATTTCCTCACAACATTACAAGATTTGGGCTTTATAATTATTTTCAGTTATTTCTAGTCTAGTAGGTAAAAAAGAATGAGTATTGCTGATTACTAGCTTCTCATGGCTTGAAATATAAACATAGTTTTAAAATTTAATGATTAGAATAAATTACTTCCTCTTTATACTGATCTTTTTCTTACATAGGATATTCTTGGTGCATCACTTTCTGCACCTTTAACATCTTACAAGGTGATCTATGTTCTCCCAATGCTCACCATCAAGGAGGATAAAGGTAAAGAATTTACTTCTTTGTAGAAATTCTTTGGTGGACACATTCTGGTTGTTATTAGTTAATTCCACATTTTCCTTTACAAGGCACTGGTGTGGTCACAAGTGTTCCTTCTGACTCTCCTGATGATTTTGCTGCCCTCAGAGACTTGAAGAAAAAGCAGGTAAGTTTCTGTGTTTCATGTTCACATTTCCTCTTTCTCATCGCATTTGTTAGGCACCACTGAACTATTGGATTAGGCTGAAAAACTATGCAGATATCTTTTTTAATGCTATCTTTAACCTGTTTCTTGATACTTATATGTTTTCCTGTGACTTGAATTTTAAAAATAATATTTCATAGAACCTTGTTTTTTTTTTGGCTGTCTCACGAGGCATGCGGGATCTTAGTTCCCCAACTAGGGATTGAACCTGCGCCCTCTGCTGTGGAGGCGTGATGTCTTAACCACTGGACAGCCAGGGAAGTCCCCGTAGAATCTTTTTTAAGACTTTTTTTTTTAGGGCAGTTTTAGGTTCATAATAAAAATAGAGAGGAAGGCACAGAGATTCCCATGTAATACCCCCTGCTTCAACACCTGCATAGCCTCCCCCATTGTTAGTGTCACTCACTGGAGTGGTACGTTTTTATCAAAGGTGAACCTACATTGACGTCATAACTGCCCAGAGTCCATAGTTTACCTTAGGGTTCATTCTTGGTGTTGTACATTCTGTGGGTTTATGCAAACATTTAATGACATGTGTCCATCATTATGATACACAGAGTATTTTCGCTGCCTTAAAAATCCTCTGTGCTCTTGTTCATCTCTCTTCCTCCCACTCCTGGCAACCACTGATCTTTTTAATTGTCACCATAGTTCTACGTTTCCCAAAAGTCGTGTAATAGTTGGATTCATATGGTATGTAGCTTTCTTAGACTTTCTTTCAGTTAGTAATAAGCATTTTGGTTTCTCATGTCTTTTCATAGCATGATAGCTTGTTTCTTTTTAGCACTGAATAATATTCTGTTGTCTGGATGTATGTTTATTCATTCACCTGCTGAAGAGCAACCTGATTGCTAACAAGAGAAAGTTTTGTAAAAACAAGTTTTCTGATACTTGCATTTTCATTGCAACTGGAATGTGAACTTCATTTTAAGTGATATGTGTGTGTCTGTGTGAACTTTTGCTTTTGACTGTATAGTTTCATCATTTACGCTATTCAGTCTAACTTAAGCTGTTTAGTTTTTAAAAGTCATACATCCCTTCTTGAGATTTTTTTCTATAAAATTAAAAAATTGGTCGTTATGGAGAGAAGAAGAAAAATACTTCAAGAAAATTTTAGAGGGTACTTCTCATAATGATAATACCAGAAAAATATTGATCATTAGTGTTAACTTTTTTCTGTTTTTGTAGGCTTTACGAGTGAAGTACGGCATTAGAGATGACATGGTCTTGCCATTTGAACCTGTGAGTACATAGATGATTCGGGATATTAATGTCCATCTTTTCATTAGAGGAAGAAAAGAGCTAACACTCGTAACAGAATTAAATAATTGGTTCAGTTCAGTTCAGTCTGTTAGTCGTGTCCGATTCTTTGTGACCCCATGGACAGCAGCACGCCAGGCCTCCCTGTCCATCACCAACTCACAGAGAATGAAAATAAGAGGGAGTTTAAGAGTTTACTTACTTTAATTTGATATCTGCTGTGATGGATAAGAGCAAACAAAAAACTTTAACAGTAGGCATTTTCTTAGCTCTTGGCACCTGCAGTTCAAGAACAAACAAATAGTTTGCCTTTTAGTATCACGAATTCTGTAGTAACTTATTTTCTAATGTGGCAAATTTCCAGGCTTCTAAAGATAAAATTTTGCCATGTTACACATGAATGTTTATGTTTTCATGTTAGTGTCTTTAGAAATGTAAATTACTAGTTAATAATTTTCATGGAGACTCCAGAAGACTTAATATAAATCAGAAAAAAGACCATCCATAAATTTAGTTGTTTACCTGATTTCGCTGGCTTCCCAGGTGTCGCTAGTGGTAAAGAATCTGCCTGCCAATGCAGGATACATAAGAGACTAGGGTTCAATCCCTGGGTCTGGAAGATCCCCTGGAATAGGAAATGGCAACCTACTCCAGTATTCTTGCCTGGAGAATCCCCTGGAGAGAGAAGCCTGGCAGGCTACAGTCCATAGGGTTGCAGAATGTTTGACATGACTAAAATGATTTAGCACACATGCATGCATCATTTTGCCAGTTTTGAACATTATTCAGTAAATTATATGCCCAGTGAGGGCTTGAGAGCTGTGGAAGCTATATGTGTAGTGAGGAAAGGACACTGTGGGGGTTGGTGCAGAGAATTTGGGTGGTTCCCATGGACAGTAGGAAGATAGATTCACATCTGGATGTTTTCCCTAATGTGTGGAGCTGACCTAATGATATATAAAATCTCATATGACTTCATTGGACAGTGGAGGCAAAGGACTATGCCCATAAGGCTGTTTTTATGTTCATTCAGTGTGAATAGTTTCACATTTCTCTTTTTTGCAGGTGCCAGTCATTGAAATCCCAGATTTTGGAAAGCTTTCTGCCGTAACTATCTGTGATGAGTTGAAAATTCAGAGCCAGAATGACCGAGAAAAACTTGCAGAAGCAAAGGAGAAATTGTACCTAAGGGGTTTTTATGATGGTGTAAGTAATATTTTTGTTATCATTTTTGTTTGATTTACGTACTCCATGATCTTTGATTTCCTTCTTAGTGATTTAGGAAAAAATATAGAAAAATTTAATATTATTTCAGCTGTGTCCTGATTTGAGAGGGATTACTATAAGATATGAACAAAGCTAGTGGAGGTGATGGAATTCCAGTTGAGCTGTTTCAAATCCTAAAAGATGATCCTGTGAAAGTGCTGCACTCAATATGCCAGCAAATTTGGAAAACTCAGCAGTGGCCACAGGACTGGAAAAGGTCAGTTTTCATTCCAGTCCTAAAGAAAGGCAATGTCAAAGAATGTTCAAACTACTGCACAATTGTACTCATCTCACACACTAGCAAAGTAATGCTCAAAATTCTCTAAGCGAGGCTTCAATAGTGTATGAACTGAGAGTTTCCACACATTCAGTCTGGATTTAGAAAAGGCAGAGGAACCAGAGATCAAATTGCCAACATTCCTTGGATCACTGAAAAAGCAAGAAACTTCCAGAAAAACATCTATTTCTGCTTTATTGACTATGCCAAAGCCTTTGACTGTGGATCACCACAAACTGGAAAATTCTTCTAGAGATGGGAATACCAGACCACCTGACCTGCCTCCTGAGAAATCTGTATGCAGGTCAAGAAGCAACAGTTACAACTAGACATGGAACAATGGACTGGTTCCAGATTGGGAAAAGAATACGTCAAGGTGGCATACTGTCACTCTGCTTATTTAACTTATATTCAGAGAACATCATGTAAAATGCCGGGCTGAATGGAACACAGGCTAGAATCAAGATTGTCAGGAGAAATATCAATAACCTCAGATATGAAGATGACACCACCCTTATGGCAGAAAGTGAAGAGGTACTAAAGAGCCTCTTGATGAAAGTGAAAGAGGAGAGTGAAAAAGTTGGCTTAAAACTCAGCATTCAGAAAACTGAGATCATGGCATCAGGTCCCATCATTTCATGGCAAATAGATGGGGAAACAATGGAAACAGTGACAGACTTTATTTTCTTGGGCTGCAAAATCACTGCAGATGTTAACTGCAGCCATGAAATTAAAAGATGCTTGCTCCTTGGAAGAAAAGTTGTGACCAACCTAGACAGCATATTAAAAATCAGAGACATTACTTTGCCAACAAAGGTCCATCTAGTCAAAGCTATAGTTTTTCTGGTAGTCATGTATGGATGTGAGAGTTGGACCATAAAGAAAGCTGAACGCCAAAGAATTGATGCTTTTGAACTGTGGTGTTGGAGAAGACTCTTGAGAGTCCCTTGGACTGCAAGGAGATCCAACCAATCCATCCTAAAGGAAATCAGTCCTGAATATTCATTGGAAGGACTGATGCTGAAGGTGAACTCCAGTACTTTGGCCACCTGATGCAAAGCACTGACTTGTTAGAAAAGACCCTAGTGCTGGAAAAGATTGAAGGCAGGAGGAGAAGGGGATGACAGAGGATGAGATGGTTGGATAGCATCACTGACTTGATGGACGTGAATTTGAGTAAACTCCAGGAATTGGTGATGGACAGGGAAGCCTGGCGTGCTGCAGTCCATGGGGTCGCAAAGAGTCAGACATGGCTGAGCAACTGAACTGAACTGATTATAAGATTATGTTCTTCTCTTTCCAAATTTCTTTTTTTAAATCTATTTTGGTCCAATAGTATTACAGAAGTTCCATTTTTGTGCCCCTAATCTCTGAGTGAATTTCTCAAGAACATTTTTAAGGTTAGTTCGTCTTATTATGCAATACACGCCAAAGGTTTATTGCATGGACAATACCCGGTCCCTTTGTTCTCTTAATGAGATGAAATTTTAAATAAGCAGTTTCATTCAGTTCATTAATTTACTTGTTAATACAACTACTGCATGCCATCTTAGCACCATTTTTGAGCCTCTCTTTTCTCCTTACTGTACATATATTAATGTGGCTTACATTTCCATGGAAAGAAGGCGAGGCTAGTGAAAGTAAAAACCCAGTCAAGTTGTTAGTAACTTGAGGTTGAAATGAAGATTTTTAAGGCTGTAAATGAGAATGTTTTTTACTTTTGCTTTCTATTTCTCTGTATGACCAAATATTGTTTATATGTTTTCTTTAAAACTCAACTCATCCATGTTTTAGATGACACTAAAAGCCAACACTAATATAGCACTTACATATTCACTTATTTATATCTCAAAATGACCTTGCAAAGTAGGCACTTATTCCCATTTAACAGATAAGGAAATTGAGGTACTAAGACACTAAGTAATTTACCCAGTATCAGCCAGATAGCCAGGTCAAAGCAGAGCTGGAACTGAAACTAGGCAACTTGGCTCTAAGATTTGTGCTGTTAACCCCTGTGCCATGATAATCAATAATCTATAATTTCATAATGATGAATTAAATAGATGTGGAGCATTTTGGCACGTTAGAGGATTGGAGGTGAAAATAGAAAACATGTCTTTCCACTTAAGGTAGAAAGTATTGGGAATTCCCTGGTGATCCTGTGCTTAGTACTCTGCATTCTCATTGCTGAAGGCCCAAGTTTGATCCCTGGATTGGGAACTAAAATCCTACAAGCTGTGAGGTATGGCCAAAAAACCCCCAAAATCTCAAAAAGATAAAACCTATTTGAAAGAGTCAACAGGAATCAGATAGATGGAGGTCAGTATCAGTCGGAAGGGAATGGTGTCTTAGCTCTGTGACAGCAATGGGCAAGGCAATACTTTGCCTGAGAATTAAATCTCCCCATTACATAAAAGGCAGAGTTGAGAAACCGTAGGCCTTCCTCTCAGAGCCAAGTTTATCACATGGCCAGGCAAAGGAGAATCCTTGCTGGCAACAGATGGAGTTGAAAAGAGAAACCTAATTGGGGCTGAGCTGCATTGGTTCTGTTCCTTCCCCCAAAGCCTTCGGGAGTGATGTGAGTTAGGGCAGAGGAATTCTCTCCACATGGAAACCTAAGAAGTGGGAAGGAAGGAAGTGAACTTTTCTTTCTAATCATGTTCATAATACATATCCTGGTTACACTAAAAGAAAAACAAGTGTGTTATAAGTATTAATTGTCCAAGCTGTGCCAAAATAAAGATGTATGGTTATAAATATGATAAATTTCACACTAAAAATATCTTGGTTGTTTGTGGAGGTAAGTTTAGGTAGGAGAAAGTTGAAGGGGGGACCCAAAGCAAATTTTAATTGTATGTGTTTTTACACTTCTTATCCTTCTAGGTAATGTTGGTGGATGGATTTAAAGGACAGAAGGTCCAAGACGTAAAGAAGACTATTAGAAACAAGATGATCGACACTGTATGTAATAGACTGTCCCCTGAAGGCTGTTTTAGAAGCGCTTTTGGTTCATAGACTTTACAATGTTAATTAGCAATTTTCTGTAGTAGAACCTGGAGCTGTATTAAAGACATACTTTTATTTACATATAAAATTGAAGACCTGTTTAATAATAGCAATTCATTTAACCTGAACATCCCACCTGTGATGTTGATGAAGGTAATGGTCTAAAGTTGGCATGTGTAGATTACATACAGTGAACTTTAATGATGCTTTCTGGCAGTGACCATTTGCAGGAGTGGTAGTTAACAATTCTTTCTGTAGTGCTTTACTTTTTGCTTTCATCCTTTTGCCCCTCTTCACTTTTGTTTAATTTTTTTTGTTGTTGAGTTACTTAGCTGCTGAACTTTTGAAATTGAATTTTTGTTTTTGATAGTTACATATCCCTGTAATACAGAGAGACTGTGGACTGTAAGACTTGTTAAAAAAAGGCAGCAGTTTCCTCTCCATTCATCCACAGCCTCTTAAATTTCTATTGCTTGGACAGGCTTACTTTCATCTGTTTTGTTATTTATTTTAGTATCTCCACCTCTCTTACAGATCTCTAATCTAAATGCTTGAAGTGTAATTTAAAATTTTTTCAGTTTTAGGCATTAGCCATTGATTTCCTGCTATGAAAGATCACGATTTAACTCTTCTCCAACCTGTGTCTTCCCCTCTAACCTCACATTTGTATATACTTCTTCACCCCACATCTTCCTAGTATAGGTATATTATAACTTAGGTTAGAGAGGTAGTCAGTGTGTTGAGACATGGCTGATCCATAATGTAGTGTACAATGAGAATTTCTCTTCCTCAGCTTTTGATTTTCCTTGGAGTTAATAATTGTCTTTTTTTTCTTTCTCTACCTTTTTTATTTTTAAATATAATTATAGACACTTCATCCCCAAACTCTGTCCAACTGTTTATTTTTCTTTTCTATACTTTCAAACATATCAGTGTGCTATTGTTTACATCTTAGAGAAAGCTCTCTCAGAGCCTTCCAGCCTGTTGTAGTCATCTGGACTGGTTGCTTACTGTAGGCGTGCACAAATGTCATCTGGGATGTTCCTCCACTGTTACTTAGGATTTCCTTTGTTTTTCTTGAGTTGAATCTCCTTGACCCCATGGCTGCTTCTTTCTTATTTACTTTCTTGCTTTGTTGAAGCTCTGCCTCTAGAAATGTTCCTGGAAAAGGGTGCTTGGAAGGTAAATTTTGTGACCTTCTATATCTGAAATATCTTTATTCTGTCCTCATACTTGAATGCTTGGATGTAGGATTCTGGGTTAGAAATAATTTTCCCTTAAAAATTTGAAGGCCATTACCCATGGTGTTCTGGTTTGGTGATGCTGTTAAGAAGGCCAAAACTGGTATGGCATGATCTATGTCTCCCCTCCCTCCCCAAGTGTATAGAATCCTCTCTTGAAATTTCATGATGATTTATTTGGTGTAGATTAGTTTTCATTCATTCTTCTGGGTGTAGGATTGGCTCCTTCAGTCTGGAAACTTTTTGTTCTTCAATTCTGGGAAAATTAACTTTTTGTTTAGTTGTTTTATCCCTTCTTATTTTTTATTTTTGTTTTCAGAATTCTTACTACTCAGATATTGGCTCTATTAGACTCTGGAAGTTCTTTTGCTTTTCCTTCTGGGGGAGTCCCTCAACTTTTTCTTCCTATGAGTTTTTGTGCATTTGTTTACTGTGTGTTTTTTATATCAGCTCCACATGTGCTTGTGCATGTATGTATAAATAAATATTCCTAAAAAATCACTAGATTTTTTTCTTTGTGTAGAAAATTTCAAACATAAAAAAGTAGAGTAGTGTAATGAATTCCTGTATACCTCTTACTCAGCTTAAGCATTTACCAACTCAGAGCCAGTTTAAGGACTTACGTTTGTTATCTGATCTTTCGTGATAGGATGCTGCAATTCTTATTTCATGAATATGAAATTTTAATTTCTTATTAGTCTGAGGAAGGCTATTGATTTTTAAGAGTGCATGCAAAAAGATGATTGGAACCTTTTTGGATATAGGTAGGACTTGTCACTGGGAGAGATCTGGAAGGTCCATTTGGGCCAGAGGGAAGCCCTGATGTTAGCCTTGTTGTTAATGAGGGCTTTGTGGTTTGTTAGGTTCCCCTCAGAAGATTCTTCAGTTTCTGGCTTAAAGGGTCTAAGCTAAGTGAACATTCTGGGAGCTAACGTGAAGGAAGATTGCTAGAGTGGGTATCAGTACCCATGTGCTGACTTTCCCTTAATCCCCCTCTTTTCACTATGAAACCCATTCCCTCAGCTTTGTCCTCCGGTTGGGAAACTGTGTTGTCCTCTCTGGAGCGTAAACCCTCATTGCTCTGCAGGCACAGGGAGAGGCAGCTACTGGTTTCCATAGTGTGGGATTAGGGTATCTGGTTCTAACTTCTTTAAAAGACTTCAGTTAGTCTTTCTCTTTCCAGCCTCATGTTACCTCCTTTTCCAGAACTGTCTTGTGCCACAAATCTTGAGTCTTTTGGAGGTTCTGTAATGCAAGTGAAGTGAAGTGAAAGTTGCTCAGTCGTGTCTGACTCTTTGCAACCCTATAGACTATCCAGTCCGTGGAATTCTCCAGGCCAGAATACAGGAGTGGGTAGCCTTTCCCTTCTCCGGGGGTTCTTCCCAACCCAGGGATTGAACCCAGGTCCCCTGCATTGCAGGCAGATTCTTCACCAACTGAGCCACAAGAATTCAGCTTTCTCTCCTGTGGGCTTAGGATTCAGCTAGCTTCCTTTGGTCCACTAATACAATTGTCAGTCATTCTGCTTTTTAGTTTCCAAAATTTGGTTGATGTTATTTCTCTCCCATTCTTGTCTTTATAACTTCATACCATTAAAAAGAAAACCTCTTTGTTGTCATTTGTTCCAATTTCGAGAAGGAGCAGAGTTAATTGAATGTCTGTTTTTAATTTAGCATTGTTAAACCAAAGTCCTACCTGTTTCAGTATGAAGAACTTGCATTAAGTACACAGAGCAGTGAATCATTTTATGAATAACAATGCTGAATCTTATTTTAAAAAACTATCCTAATAAGCTTGGGATTGTAACACCTTAAGAGATAATTGTTTTAATATTAAAAAAAATAAAATTTATGGTCAGTTTTCTAGTGGGAATTTTTCACGATACTATAAATCTTTAGTAATATTATTTTCCATATCTAGTTTTCATGCATGTGTTTTTTTAAAGGCAGTTCCATGCATTTAGTTTCCAATTTTTATGTTTTTCTTATAACAAAAATAGAAGGCTGCTATAGCCTTCAAACCATAGTAGTAGAAGCTGTCAAACATTTTTTACTCTGCAAAGGAATAAGCTGTACCTAGGGAAGGTGATCCACCTGATTAATAAAGATGCAGGCCTTTTCAGAAACAAGTGGTATACAGAAAGAAAGGCAAGTAACTTCTACTCTGGGAAGAGGGAGGACATAGTGAAAACTTGCAATTTAGTTATTGGTGGTAGAGCATTTATTTTTTTAAGTTACTTCTTTTCTTATCCTTGAGGAATAGAGATTGCTTTGACATAGTATCTGACATATTTTTATTTACTTTCATCTAGGGAGATGCATATATTTACATGGAACCAGAGAAACAAGTTATGTCCAGGTCTTCAGATGAATGCGTTGTGGCCCTGTGTGACCAGTGGTTAGTTTCTTTTATAGATAGCAAGCAGAAATTTTTTCCCGTCACTTTGCTTATCCTTGACTTTTTTTTTTTTAATCAATTTGTCCACTCCCAGGTACTTGGATTATGGAGAACAGAACTGGAAAAAACAGACATCCCAATGCTTAAAGAACCTGGAAACGTAAGATGGGAGAAGGTGCTGGGGAAGGGGAAGTGTTAGTTGCTCAGTCATGTCCAACTCTGTGAGTCTGGACTGTAGCCTGCTAGGCTCCTCCTTCCATGGAATTCTTCAGGCAAGAATACTAGAGTGGGTTGCCATTCCCTTCTCCAAGGGGAAGGGGAAGGAGATGAGAAACGAGGAAGACAGTGAAGCTGAAGAGGAGAAACACTTTATATTCTGCTCTGTCCAGGTACTGTGAGGAGACTAGGAGGAATTTTGAAGCAACCTTAGATTGGCTGCAGGAGCACGCTTGCTCGAGAACTTACGGCTTAGGTAAGCAAACTTCAGGTTTCCGTGTGAATGACTTTTCCGGTTACATAGCAGGTTAACCCTTTGCCATTTTCCCTTCTCTTCTATTGTTTTTCTGAGCTGGAAGTGAGAGGTTTTTGGTTAGAGGGTGAGAGAAACTAGGATCTGGTCCCCCCTCCTATTCACCTGATGGTAGAAGTATCTAACCCATATAGTTTTATGGTGCAGTTATTTTTAATAGAAAATTTCTAGTGCTTCACCATTAAAAAAAAAATTTATCAGTTTCTATTATTCAAGTAAATTTAAGAACCTACAGAAGTAGCTTTGTCAGTGCTAGAGACCTGGTTTTGAAAATGTGAATTCTGGGAATGAAGTGTCTCTTAGATTCATCTTACGCGAATTTTCTTCCTTTTACTTGTAGGTACTCGTTTGCCGTGGGATGAGCAGTGGCTGATTGAATCGCTCTCTGACTCTACTATTTACATGGCCTTTTACACAGTTGCACACCTGCTGCAGGGAGGTAACTTGCGTGGGCAAGCAGAGTCTCCGTTGGGCATCAGGTTGGTAAATGGATAGAGGAAGAAAGGTGATTTGTTAGCATGAGATACCATCTTTTGATTTATATATTGAAAATGCTTTTTTAAAAAAAAATTAATTTATTTTTGGATGCATTTGATCTCAGTTGAGGCAATATCTTTGTTGTGGCGTTCCGGATCTTTAGATGCAGTGCAAGGACTTTTCAGTGCTCAAGCTTTCTCTCTAATTGTGGTGTGCAGGCTTCAGAGCGCATGGGTTCTATAGTTGCAGAATGTGGTCTTATTTGCCCCTTGGCAAGTGGGATCTTAGTTCCCCAACCAGGGATTGAATCCATGTCCCCTGCATTGGAAGGCAGATTCTTAACCCCTGGACCACCAGAGAAGTCCCTGAAAATACTTTCTAATTATTAGTTTTTATAAGAATTCATTTAGTGGAATTTTGTTATGATGGTTTTGCTGTTGAATTGAGAAAAAGTAATAAATAACCCCTCTGTTACTCACTCTTTATCCTTATGGGAGTCTCTTGTTCTCATTTGTTACTGTAGAACATTGAGAAAATGATTTCTGGGACTTCACTGGTGGTCCAGGAGTTAAGAATCTACCTTGAAATGCACGGGATGCAGGTTTAATCCCTAGTCGGGGAACTAAGATCCTACATGCTGAGGAGCAACTAAGGCCGAGTTGTGCAACTACTGAGCCTGTGTGCCACAACTAAAGAGTCTGTGTACTGAAATGAAAGATCTGGCACGATGCAATGACAATCCCCCATGCCACAGCTAAGACTCAGCACGGCCAAATAAATGAATAAACAGAATAAATACTTAAAAAAAAAAAAAAGATTTCTACTTTATGGTTGGATTAGAATGCTGTTTTTTTTCAAAGAAACTATATATATATATGTTCTATTGTTGTTTATTCGTTACTTTTATTTTAATACAGACCACAGCAAATGACCAAGGGGGTTTGGGATTATATTTTCTTCAAGGAAGCTCCATTTCCTAAGACTCAGATCCCAAAGGAAAAATTAGATCAGTTAAAGCAGGAATTTGAGTTCTGGTATCCTGTGGATCTTCGAGCCTCTGGCAAGGATCTTATTCCAAATCATCTTTCATATTTCCTTTATAATCATGTGGCTATGTGGCCAGAAGAATGGTGAGTGCTAAAAAAGATGTAAACTAAACGTATTGATTATTGACAAGGGTTCCTTGTGGCTTCAAATATACTGATGTTATTATAGAGGGTAAGGTTAGATTTGCCAATACATTCTTTCTCTTACATTAAATGTACAGAAGGAGAAAGCACACCTTCTCCTATTATATCCAGAAATTCTCGTACCTGCTTTGGGCTGCCAAAGCATTTCACATTTCAGATACTTTGATGGTCAGTCAGTAATATGCTTGACCTATTACATGACTCATTTGACCTGTTAAGATGCTGAAATAACAGGCAATTTCAAACAGAGCCTAGGTCATTAGAATGGGAAGGAAACATCCCTTTAGAGCTGAGAGCCCCAAGTTTCCAGTATTAAGTCATGATGTTCTGACTAGAATCTGGATCAGAGATGCATTTTTAATACAATGTGCTCAAGAGTATTCCTTCTGTCATCTTCCCTTTTGACCCAGACATGTCCCTGTGTCTTTCTCTCCTGTCTTCAAGTAGCTGGAGAAACAAACCCCTCCCACTATTCAAATTTTATTTTGCAGAACCGAAGCAATCTCATGGAACTTCTTGTATTTAGGGTGAGATTGCATTTAGAATGAGATTACATTTTCTTTCTCAAGAATAAAAGAGAGATTTTGAAGAAGAGGAATAAAATAAATCTGATGTGGTTCTTGTCATTCAGTTAGTTTTCTCTGTTGGTTTAAATGTGTTTTTGGAGAAATCAGGTGTCTTAGAAGTACTTGTTAGTAACATGGTTGAATATTTATCCCATTGCATCAAGTTTTGGACATATATGAGGGTGTTAAAATTATAGATAAGTGATAGCTTCAGGTGCTTATGTTACCACTGTTATAATCACTTTTAGTAACTCATGTGATTTTCACTGCAACTTTTCATGGAAGATGATCTATCCCTGGTGGCACAGTGGGAAAGAATCCACCTGCAATGCAGGAGATGTGGGTTCAATCCCTGGGTCGGGAAGATCCCCTGGAGAAGAAAATAACAACCCATTTCAGTATTCCTGCCTGGGAAATCCCATGGACAGAGGACCCTGACGGGCTGCAGTCCATGGGGTTGCAAAAGAGTCAGACACAGCTTAGTGACTAAACAACAAAGATCTTTTTATATCTCTATATATAGCCCGACCTGTATTTTTAAGATAGTTCATAGTATTTCATCGTATGATTGCACCATAATTTATAAACCAGTCCTTTTACTAATGGATACTTGTTTTCATTTGTTTCCTGTTATAAACAGGACTCAATAAATATCCCTGCACATTTGCCTTAAGAAATGTTTATGACTGTTAGCATTTACCTCAAGTTTTTAAGGCTAAACCATAATCTTTAAATTTTATTTTCTATCTTTAAACATTTACCTGTCAAGTGATAAATGGCCTGTAGCTGTGAGAGCGAATGGACATCTCCTCCTCAACTCTGAGAAGGTAATGCTTATTACCTCTTGAAACGTTAGAATTCTGCAGAAATGTTTTTCAGATTTAGGATGTTGTACTTTCTTAAAGAAATAAAGAATATGAAAATCAGAGAGTTAAAAATCTTGCATTTAAAAGTTTTAGTACTACCAATGTAAATTAAAGATTTATCTTTAAAATTGAGTTTAAGTGGAGTAGATGGTATTAATTGAGAGGTGGAATGAAGAAAACTTTCCTATATAATAATTGTCTTAGAGTGACAGAGTGACGGATTGTTATCAGAGAAGAGAGACAGAGAAAGGGACAGGAAATATAAAGATTTTAGCTTTGTGATCCTACAATATCTTTCTCATTAAGTTGAGAAAATAATTTGGTGGTTTTTTGTTTTTTACTGTGACTAGCCTCTAAATTAGAATAATAGAATTCTGGAGCCTGTAGTATTCTTAAGTGTTATTTAATGCTTCTTTCCAGACAGTATCTCTCTCCCTATACTACTGCAACTTCCCCTATTGCTACTAATATACTACAGTTACACTAGTAGTATCATAGTAGTATAATGATAGTACATATATTAATATATATGATTTTTTTAATGCTTCATAAGTATCTGATTATTCAGTATCCTCAACAGGAGTTATACCAACCTCTTGACAAGCCCTTTTGTGCCCCTATAATGCCTTTGTGCACATGAGAAAGGGGCACGCTTCCTCAACTAAACAAAAAAATTAAATTGCAATGTTATATATTTCTCATTAATAACAATTCTAACAAGTTGGACCTGGTCCAACCATTGAATCTTGATATATCTGATGGAATATTAATGATTAAAGAATATTCATTGCTGTATCATAATGAAAATAGTTATAGATTTAAACAAATAGCAGATGAGATGAATTGCAAAATGAGATATTTTTTTAACCAGTGCCCTAACAGGGAATAAAAAAAGTTCATTTAGGATAACTTGTACATTAGGCTGAAAAATAGCTACTTTATAGATTTTGTTAAATCAGCAAGGACTTTTGATTGTTGAACTCATTTTTTCTTTGTAGGCCAAAGTGGAACTGTATATGTATTTACATATATATGTGTGTGCATGTGTGTATATGAGAGTACAAATATAAATCCTGCTATTAATATAACATGTTTCCTTTGGTCTCCACATTGTTGTGTTATGTATACACTGTATGTTCCTGGTAGAGGGCTTTCCTGGTGGCTCAGACAGTAAAGAATCTGCTTGCAATTCAGGACATCCCATATTCAATCCCTGGATCAGGAAGATCTGCTGGAGAAGGGAATGGCTACCCACTCCACTATTCTTGCCTGGAGAATTCCATGGACAGAGGAGCCATAGGGTCGCAAAGAGTTGGACATGACTGAGCGACTAACACTTTCACTTAAGTTTCATACTCATTTTATTACAAGATTTTACTGCTCTGTAGTAGAAACTTGATAGAATGGCCACTTCTCTTTGGTGTTAGCAAAGTTACCAAGCACAGCAGTTTTTTAAACAATAAAGATTGGTGGGCTGTGCACAGTGCCTACTTACTTGTGCTGCCCTGAGGCAGAGCACAACTTGAGTAAGCAACTGTTGTGACCCTAATGATAAGAAGTTTCCTAAAGTCCTAATTTTGACCTAGTGAGCTTGTCCATTCATTTCTGAATGACTCTAATTGTTACAAAGCTCTTATAACCAGCTGAAGTGTTCCATAGTTATAGTGTAATCATTGCACAGGTCTAAACCAATTCCCAAGCAACAGTGTCAGTTAATGGAAAGAGCCATGGACTGAGTGTCACACAGGAGATGTTGTCCTGGCTTTGTCACTGACAAGATTAGTTACTCAGGCAAGTCATTGTATTGACTGGATTTCAGTTTTTTCCTCTGTAAAATAAGTGTAAGGTGTCTTTTCCTTTGCATGTTTCTAATCCTTTTTATCTTTATCTAATTATAGCCTGCTCATTTAATTTGATGTGGCTGATCTGGTTTATTTTATTTATATATACTCTTACTAAAGCCTTATCATTGACTTTCTTTTTCAGATGTCAAAATCCACAGGCAACTTCCTCACTTTGTCCCAAGCTGTTGATAAATACTCAGCTGATGGTGAGTATAGGTTTTTGTCCTTGCTGCTGTTTAGTGTCCCCAGTTCTCCTCAGACTGCAGAAGACAGTTAGCATTCTTGTTTCAGTTTCATTGCTTTTCTCTTTAGCTTTTACCAGTACTTTAAAATATTCATGTTTTCTTTGTGTACAAGCGACATAATTTTTAAAATGTAAGAATTGCTAATATCTGTTTAGAAACAAATTTAAGCTAAGATTATTAGAGTCTTCTTTCAAAGGAAACTCACTGTTAGTGCGGCCTGATTTGTTCCTAATTTCATGCTGGGGTAAGTTGCTTCAGTCATGTCTAACTCTTGGCGACCCTATGGATTGTAACCACCAGGCTCCTCTGTCAGTGGAGTTCTCTAGGCAAGAGTACTGGAGTGGATTGCCATGCCCTCCGCCAGGGGATCTTCCCAACTCAGGGACTGAGCTCACATCTTTTATGTCTCCTGCATTGGCAGGTGGGCTCTTTACCAGTAGTGCCACCTGCAAACCCAATTTCATGCTATTTCTAAAATTAAATAGTTGGTTTGTAGAGACGTTAAGACATATTTGTTTGAAAAATATGTTTCCCTGACTTCATTGCTATTTCATTTAATCATTACTTTGTCAGGAGAAAAAATGTACTCTCTAACCTGCAGGAGCCAGTCCTTCCTTATGTAACCTAGCCTTTGGTCAGCATGGCACTTCTTTTTGTTGATCAAGGCTACCACAGTTTGAGACTGTACTGAAAGGGATAGGGAAGAACTAACTAACCTAAGTTGCTTAGAAAAACAGTATTTTGACAACATAGTAAGACGAAAAGAACTCTACACAATAGTAGTTAGTTTTTTTTTTAAAAGAAGTGTATATTAGCAGTTCTGGAACTTTTGTATGTTTACTGGGATTGAACAAATATTGTTGGTGAGAGCTCAGTGTCAGAAGCTATAAATAAGTTAAGAGGAAATGCTCAAATGAACTCCCTGGTGTTGGATTGAAATTGGCAGTATCAGCATAAACTCATGGGTTTTACTTTTTATACAGACAGACATAAAAATAAACATAGGGATTTCCCTGGTAGTCCAGTGGCTAAAACTTTCTGCTCCCAATGGAGGGGACTCCAGTTCAATCCCTGGTCAGGGAATTGGATCTTAAATGCCGCAGTGGAGACTGAAGTCCCGCATGCTGAAACTAAGACCCAGTGCAGCCAAATAACATAAATATTTTAAAAATAAATAAAAATAAACATAGATTTATGTGTGGGTTAGTATACATGCATTTATTTCCTAGTTTTGTTGAGAGCCTGTGGATACTGAAACACTTGTTAACGGTGAAACACCTGGCATTCAGATCTTGGTTTCTAAATACCATTCTCTAGTAAAAGGAACTAGGGTCCTAGGAGCAGGGATTGATTTGAGGTCTGGAGTAGGGAAAATACAAAATGCACATGGAATATTTTATGATGCCAGAAAATGAGAAAATGTTTCAGAAAGGATGGGGACAGTTTCAAAGGGCACAGGAGCCAGCTTGAAGGGGCTCCCAATTGCCCAAGCAAGAACTTTTTAAGAGACAAAGTAAATAATATAGTATTGAATTATAACCCCTTGCATAAATTAAATATTCATGAACCCTTAGGGATATATAGTAATTATTGAATAAGTAAGTTGGGGAGTAGGGACTGTTCTTCTTTTCAGAAGAATTCCAACTAATAAATGTGGAAGAATTGAGTGAAATATAAAATCATCATTAGAGAAATATCATAGTAATATTGTCACAGACAAGATCCATCAGTTCAGTTCAGTTCAGTCACGTCCAACTCTTTGCGACCTCATGGACTGCAGCATGCCAGGCTTCCTTGTCCATCGCCAACTCCTGGAGCCTCTTCAGACTCATGTCCATCTAGTTGGTGAAGCCATCCAACCATATCATCCCCTGTTATCCCCTTCTCCTCCTGTCATCAGTCTTTCCCAGTATCAGGGTCTTTTCAAATGAGTCAGTTCTTCGCATCAGGTGGCCAAAGTAGAGTTTCAGCTTCAGCATCAGTCCTTCCAGTGAATATTCAGGACTGATTTCCTTTAGGATGGACTGGTTTGATCTCCTTGCAGTCCAAGGGACTCTCAAGGGTCTTCTCCAACACCACAGTTCAAAAGAATCAGTTCTTCGGCTCTCAGCTTTCTTTACAGTCCAACTCTCACATCCATACATGACTACTAGAAAAACCGTAGCTTTGACTAGACGGACCTTTGTTGGCAAAGTAATGTCTCTGCTTTTTAATATGCTGTCTGCTGCTGCTGCTGCTAAGTCACTTCAGTTGTGTCCGACTCTGCAACCTCACAGACAGCAGCCCCCCAGGCTCCTCTGTCCCTGGGATTCTCCAGGCAAGAACACTGGAGTGGGTTGCCATTTCCGTCTCCAGTGCATGAAAGTGAAAAGTGAGAGTGAAGTTGCTCAGTTGTGTCTGACTCTTTGCGACCCCATGGACTGCAGCCTACCAGGCTCCTCCATCCGTGGGATTTTCCAGGCAAGAGTACTGGAGTGGGTTGCCATTTCCTTCTCCAGTATGCTGTCTCGGTTGATCATAACTTTTCTTCCAAGAAGCGTCCTTTAATTTCATGGCTGCAATCACCATCTACAGTGATTTTGGAGCCCACAGAAATAGTCTGTCACTGTTTCCATTGTTTTCCTATCTATTTGCCATAAAGTGATGGGACTTGATTCCATGATCTTAGTTTTCTGAATGTTGAGCTTTAAGCCAACTTTTTGACTCTCCTCTTTCCCTATCATCAAGAGGCTCTTTAATTCTTCACTTTCTGCCATAAGGGTGGTGTCATCTGCATATCTGAGGTTACAACAAGATCCATCAGTGGTTGCCAAAATCAATGGATGAAAGTTTAGGAAAAAAAAAAAAAGGTTATTTGCATATTCTCAGAGTATTTATCCCAAGACACTTCTTTATCACAAAGGGAAAAATATTAACTTTACAGTGGAGAGACTTGGCAGACACTACCTGACCACATGAGGAGGGTTTGCAATAGCAATAGTAAATCATGTCAATATCATGTACCTCCTGATAATGATGCACTGAGAAGACATACAGCACCACTCTTGTGATATTCTTGCCAGAGGTTCATAACCTCCATCTAATCATGCGAAAACATCAGATAAACCCAAGTTGGGGGAAATTCTGTTAAATTCCTGACTACCCATCAGTAGTCAAGGTCCAGGACAGACTGAGAAATGGTCACGATTTGAAGAGACCAAGGAAATAAAACAATCAAATGCAAGGTGGGATTCTGGATTGAATCCTAGAACAGAAAAAGGATATTAGAGAAAAGGCTGGTGAAATTTTGAATTAAGTCTGTAGTTCAGTTTAAGTTTCCTCTTTTATAGCAGTATAGTCTTCCATTGCAAGGATGTCCTGTAATTTAATTGGTTAGACTCTTACAGATGGGTGGGTTGTTTTTGTTTTTTTAAAAAATATTTTAGGATGGAAGATTTTGTTTTAAAAATTGTATTTTGTTAATAAGAAACCTGGAAGAATCTGCTTTTAGAAGTAAGAAAATATGTATTTGTGCACACAAGGCACCACTCTATTTTCTTATGCATTAAAATAATCATAATATTTTGCTGCCTTTAAATGAGGCTGAGATGTTGATAGGGATATCTTTCCCAAGTTTATCATTTTTTCCTCTGCCTCATTAAAGATCACTTTATCTCATTAGCACAACATGCCTGAGAAGAAACGCATATTGATGCTGAGTGTCTGCAAATCAATATAGAAATTCAAATATTTTAACAATATCATTATGGATTCTGCTTTTGGTGATCTTTATTTTTGCTGTTGATCCATGCAGTGGTTTAAAGCACTTGCTGTTTCTTAATTTATATGTGGGCTTGGCAGTGTACCCACCTGGGCACATAGTTTATATTCAGTAACTACATTTTTAAATTATCAATTAATTTTTTTTCTTCTTCAAGGAATGCGCTTGGCTCTAGCTGATGCTGGTGACACTGTTGAAGATGCTAACTTTGTGGAAGCCATGGCAGATGCAGGTATTCTCCGCCTATATACCTGGGTGGAATGGGTGAAAGAAATGGTTGCTAACTGGGATAGCCTAAGAAGTGGTCCTGCCAATACCTTCAATGATAAAGTTTTTGCCAGGTAATGTATAGTCCCCAACCACTTTTACTTTAAAGACTTGCTTAGTCCTGGTGTATTTTTAAATTTTCTTTTTTTTTTAACACTTAAAATAAATTTAGATGTTAATAATAGCAACTCTTCATTGAAAGCTTACTTGTGCTGGGAACTATGCTAAGTACTTTGGATCCATTATCTGATTTTAGCCTTATAGCAATTTTATATAATGAAAATATTATTAGCCTTCTTTCTTTCTTTCTTTGGCAGCGTCAGGTCTTAGTTGTGGCATGTGGGATCTTTAATTGCAGGATTTTTTATTAACAGTTGCAGCATGCTAACTCTTAGTTGCAGCATGTGGGATCTTGTTCCCTGACTAGGGACCGAACCTGAGCCCCCTGCATTGGGAGTGCACGGTCTTAGCCACTAGACCACCAGGGAAATAATGGTTCAGTTCAGTTCAGTCGCTCAGTCGTGTCTGACTCTGCGACCCCATGGACTGCAGCACGCCAGGCCTCCCTATCCATCACCAACTCCTGGAGTTTACGCAAACTCATGTGCATTGAGTTGGTGATGCCGTCCAACCATCTCATCCTCTGTTCTCCCCTTCTCCTCCTGGCTTCAGTATTTTCCAGCATCAGGGACTTTTCCAAGGAGTCAGTTCTTCGCATCAGGTGGCCAAAGTATTGGAGTTTCAGTTTCAACATCAGTCCTTCTAATAAATATTCAGGACTGATTTCCTTTAGGATGGACTGGTTGGATCTCCTTGCAGTCCAAGGGACTCTCAAGAGTCTTCTCCAACACCACAGTTCAAAAGCATCAATTCTTTGGCGCTCAGCTTTCTTTACAGTCCAACTCTCACATCCATACATGACTACTGGAAAAATCATAGCCTTGACTAGACGGGACCTTTGTTGGCAAAGTAATGTCTCTGCTTTTTAATATACTGTCTAGGTTGGTCATAACTTGTCTTCCAAGGAGCAAGTGTCTTTTAATTTCATGGCTGCAGTCACCATCTGCAGTGATCTTGGAGCCCACAAAAAAAAGTCTCTCATTGTTTCCATTTTTTTCCCGTCTATTTCCCATGAAGTGGTGGGATCAGATGCCATGATCTTAATTTTCTGAATGTTGAGTTTTACCAATTTTTTCACTCTCTTTCACTTTCATCAAGAGGCTCTTTAGTTCTTCTTCACTTTCTGCCATAAGGGTGGTGTCATCTGCATATCTGAGGTTATTGATATTTCTCCCGGCAATATGATTCCAGCTTGTGCTTCATCCAGCCCAGCATTTCTCACAATGTACTCTGCATATAAGTTAAATAAGCAGAGTGATAATATATAGCCTTGACGTACCCCTTTCCTGATTTGGAACCAGTCTGTTGTTCCATGTACAGTTCTAACTGTTGCTTCTGGACCTGCATGCAGATTTCTCAGGAGGCAGGTCAGATAGTCTGGTATTCCCATCTCTTTAAGAATTTTCCACAGTTTGTGGTGATCCACACAGTCAAAGGCTTTGGCGTAGTCAAAGCAGAAGTACATATTTCTGTTGTTTTTTCAATGATCCGGTGGATGTTGGCAATTTGCTTTCTGGTTCCTCTGGCTTTTCTAGATCCAGTTTGAACATCTGGAATTTCATGATTCATGTACTGTTGAAGTCTGGCTTGGAGAATTTTGAGCATTACTTTGCTAGCGTGTGAGATGAGTGCAATTGTGCGGTAGTTTGAGCATTCTTTGGCATTGCCTTTCTTTGGGATTGGAATGAAAACTGACCTTTTCTAATCCTGTGGCCACTGCTGAGTTTTCCAAATTTGCTGGCATATTGGCATATTTCCAAATTTTCTGGCTAGGGGAGTCCTAGCTCTATTTTATAATTAAATAAATTGAAGCCTAGAAAAATTTTAATTTTTCATTAAATGCCTCAAAGCTAGTCATTTCAGACTTGGGATTTGAATTTGTTTCTGTCTCCAAAGCCTATTTTCATGACCATTGCACCATGCTGTCTTGCATTAGAGGAGGATGGAATGGTTAAAGGAAAAGTAGCTTAAAAGAAAAGAATTGTCTTTTTTTCCTGCTTCATTCATAAGATATATATCAGTCTGTTTGTATCAGGAACCATCCTAAGCGCCAGTGTTGCAAAGATGAATTAAGACTTGATCATTCATTGTAGGAGGAGAGAAAAACACTTCTCTGACCAATTACAATAGTAGGAATAGAGGGAAATTAGAGGAGGTGGTATGTGAGTTCTGAGTTTCTTAAAAAATAAACTGAAATTTTGAGGGAGAGGAGAAATCCATGCAAAGAGTGTGGTATTTCTTTGAAGTATAGTGTGTGGAGGGCAGAAGTAGAAGATCAGACAAATTGGGGCCACATTAGGCCCAATTCTGAAGGGCCTGAGGTAGCATAAGGAATATCTTTTTTATTCCGGTGTCCATTGTTTAAAATGCAACAATTAAACCTGACTATAGTCTTATTAAAAGTATTTTCATATTGCACTTTTGACTTCATAATCAAATTTATTGTGTTCTCATAAATAGGATCTCTAAGCAGTGTCAGATGACAGTACTCAAGTAGATAGACAGTGGGAGGCTATAATAGTTTTAAGGAACACAAAGATGGTTTTGTGATAGAGCAGTATGAAATGTTTCAGGCATTGTTCTCATATTCAGTTCAGTTCAGTCGCTCAGGCGTGTCCGACTCTGCGACCCCATGAATCACAGCACGCCAGGCCTCCCTGTCCATCACCAACTCCCAGAGTTTACCCATACTCATGTCCATCAAGTTGGTGATGCCATCCAGCCATCTCATCCTCTGTTGTCCCCTTCTCCTCCTGCCCCCAATCCCTCCCAGCATCAGAGTCTTTTCCAATGAGTCAACTCTTCGCATCAGGTGGCCAAAGTACTGGGATTTCAGCTTCAACCTCAGTCCTTCCAATGAACACCCAGGACTGATCTCCTTTAGGATGCGCTGATTGGATCTCCTTACAGTCCAAGGGACTCTCAAGAGTCTTCTCCAACACCATAGTTCAAAAGCCTCAATTCTTTGGCACTCAGCTTCCTTCACAGTCCAACTTTCACATTCATACATGACTACTGGAAAAACCATAGCCTTGACTAGACAGACTTTTGTTGGCAAAGTAATGTCTCTGCTTTTGAATATGCTATCTAGGTTGGTCATAACTTTCCTTCCAAGGAGTAAGCATCTTTTAATTTCATGGCTGCAATCACCATCTGCAGTGATTTTGGAGCAAAAAAAAATAAAGTCAGCCACTGTTTCCACTGTTTCCCCATCTATTTCCCATGAAGTGATGAGACCAGATGCCATGATCTTCATTTTCTGAATGTTGAGCTTTAAGCCAACTTTTTCACTCTCCTCTTTCACTTTCATCAAGAGGCTTTTTAGCTCCTCTTCACTTTCTGCCATAAGGGTGGTGTCATCTGCATATCTGAAGTGACTGATATTTCTCCTGGCAGTCTTGATTCCAGCCTGTGGTTCTTCCAGCCCAGCGTTTCTCATGATGTAATCTGTACGTAAGTTAAACAAGCAGGGTGACAATATACAGGCTTGACGCACTCCTTTTCCTATTTGGAACCAGTCTGTTGTGCCATGTCCAGTTTTAACTGTTGCTTCTGGTCTGGTATTCCCATCTCTTTCAGAATTTTCCACAGTTTATTGTGATCCACACAGTCAAAGGCTTTGGCATAGTCAATAAAGCAGAAATAGATGTTTTTCTGGAACTCTCTTCCTTTTTCGATGATCCAGCGGATGTTGGGAATTTGATCTCTGGTTCCTCTGCCTTTTCTAAAACCAGGTTGAACATCTGGAAGTTCACAGTTCACGTATTGCTAATATATGTGGAAGTTTTTTTTATACCTATATACACTTGCCTTTAAACTCAGTTACCTTTTTTCCATACTCCGTAGTGAAATGAATGCAGGAATTATAAAGACAGATCAAAACTATGAAAAGATGATGTTTAAAGAAGCTTTGAAAACAGGTTTTTTTGAGTTTCAGGTAAGCTGTTAATTTTCATAGCATAAAATATTCAATGTAAATATTGTACATTTCTTCTTTTTCCTCCCGCTATAGCATAATGACTCATCTTTTAAATGGACAGTGAAAACTTGTAAAGTCTTCAATAAATTATGATTTTAAGTAGTTTTCTTGGGTACTTTTTCTATTATGTTCCTTTATATAAATAATTCCTTAATATAAAGAATTCTGTTCCTAGTTGAGCTGTGAGTTAATTGAGGTTAAATCTGAAACTTAGTCATGTTTTCCAGAAAAGCATTTTTAAATTGATTAAAAAAAAAAAAGGCCTAATTGTAAACTAATTGCTGGTAAGTTTGAAAGCAAATGTTTTCTGAGATTTTCCACAAGGTGTCAGTATATCCTCAAGTTTGACAGTCCAAGTGGTTGAAGTAAAAACGTAGGTTTTCTCAGTTTTGTAGAATATCACTTTGGGATTTATGTAATTTGGTTTCCAGAAATGTGGTTAAATAAGGATAAGTGCTGAGCATATCAGTGTATCATATTTATAGGCTTTTTAGTACTTAATATTTGTTACTTAGAGCATTCACCTTAGTACCCAGTTTAAATTGTTCAATTTTTATGTCCATTACAAAATGTCTTTTTCAGATATTTCTTTTGGGAATTAGTAATATAAAAGTGCAATATTCTTTTGTTAGGATTGATAAATTTTTTTTTTTTCTGAAAAACGGGGTTAATCAAACATTTATTTGATCTTGTAATTAAGAGATTTCCTAATCATAAAAACAAAAGAATGGAACAATCAAAAAAAATACTGATGAATCTGGCAACACAGGTAAGAAAATCACAACTGAAATCATCTTAAAAATACACAATTGGAAAATTACTTACAGTCTGTATTTTAGTATTTTTGACACATCAAAAAAAAAAATACAGATATCCAAAGAAAAATAACCAAAGGATGTGAACAAACAGTCCCTCTAAAGAATCCTAAATGGCTAAGAAGTGCTTAAAAACTGTTTAATAGTAAAGGTCATCAAAGATGTACAGATTTAAACAATTTATTGTTATGGACCTAAGGATTGATACACATTTATTTTCAGAATCTTAAAAAGAAAGCAAAACCTTTTCAGAAATTATGAAATTTTTAAAGACTAAGTACTTAAAAATGCATTAAAATAGAGATATTGAACTTTTTTCCTTTAATTTTATTTCAAAGAAGTAGGGGGAGAGAAATGATAAAGAATTCCAAATTTTGTAGGCCGCAAAAGATAAGTACCGCGAATTGGCCATAGAAGGGATGCACCGAGACCTCGTGTTCCGGTTTATTGAAGTTCAGACGCTTCTCTTGGCTCCATTCTGCCCGCATTTGTGTGAGCACATCTGGACACTCCTGGGAAAGGTAGCGTTCTGCATTTAAGATGTTCTGTGTGGTTTTGATTTTTGTCTCATTAAATAATGTTACTTAAAAGAAAAAGACTGAAAATGAGTACTGTTAAATATAATGTTGGGTTCATCATCTTATAATTATTACAGCAGCTTAAATTAAAGCTGTCTCCTTTTTAGATAGAAACATCATATATGAGTCTTTATATACACACTATGTATAATTTACTTTATGTGTGTTGTTTATCACCTTCTTATTAGGAAATATTATAATACATTTGAATACATTCAAATATATATTTTAATATATGTATAACTAATAATGTTTTTCTAGCTGTTTGTTTTTAAGGTGAAAATATTGAAAGATATATATAACTGTTATGAACTGCTTATAAACAAAGGTAGAAGTGTATATTTGCATAAATATTCTTATATTTATAAAATATAAAAAAATTTATATAAAATTCCTGGCATATATAGGGCTGCATATTCAGGGATATTATATTAGCATTCTTACTGTGAAGGTAAATTTAATTATTTCTCTCAGGCTTGCAGATAAACAGATTGGTTGGTTTAATAACTCCTTTCCAGCCTTATTAGCCAAGCTCTTCTGTGTTTTTCACTGTGTGAAGAATGCAAAAACGTGTTCATGAAATATATTCCAAATAGCCATACTTTCAGTACTAGATGTATTAATAGGGTAAAAACTGAGAGTGTGTGTAATTTATATAATAATGATTAAATTTAGGCAAATTAGCATTACATAATTTTCTTTGAAAGTGAGCATATGTGTGTGGGTATTAATATGCTTGTACAAATGGATGCTAATTAAGGATGTAGAGTCAGACTTCACAGCTTGAATTCTAGGGAACATTAGATCAGGGGCTGAAAGTGTGTTCTATGTAGTCAGGTTTGAACTTTGAGCACACAGTTACAGATGGTAGCCTTGGTATGAAACTGTAACCAAGAATCATAAAATAGTTCTGTTGTCTAATCTCAGTGAACCTTTTGTTTTTTTTTTTCAAGCCTGACTCAATTATGACTGCTTCATGGCCTCTGGCAGGTCCTGTGGATGAAAGCTTGATACGTTCCTCACAGTATCTCATGGAAGTAGCACATGACCTTAGGCTGCGACTCAAGAACTATATGATGCCTGCTAAAGGGAAGGTGAAGTCATTTTTTTAAGAGTCATTACTTAAAAGTTATTGGTCAAATAACATCTAATAGTGATGAAGATAAAGACAACTTTCATTAAAATGTATAGGGCTATTTTCATTATTAATGCAGTTCTATAATTGATTTTTTTTAATGTTAAAGGAAGTAGTGGTATACACTGGAAGTTTATTTCATTTTTGGTGTATATAAAAATAAGTAGATGTTTTTTCCTTTCTTCTGCCCTATAGAAGACTGACAAGCAGCCCCCTGAAAAGCCTTCACATTGCACCATCTATGTAGCAAAGAACTATCCGTCTTGGCAACACATCACCCTGTCAGTTCTACGTGATCACTTTGAGGTAATTCTCTCAGTAGACATTCCCCCTCCAAGCAGTGTTGTGTACTGCTTATACTGTTTTTGTTTTCAGGATGTTGGCAATGTCTAGGGGAAGGAAGAACAGCGTCTTCGTTTAATTACCTTTAGATGTGGAGTGTCCTTTGTGGCTCTTAAATGGATGCTGAGGGAAAAACTGTTTCATTTCTGAAACTTTCATACAAAAATACTGGATCTAGTAGTATGTAATAAGAGATGTGGAACTTTTTCATATATTGGTTAAAATTATGAAGCAAAAGAACTAAGTTTGCCTTTTGGTTTCATTGTACCTTGAACACTGGGATTCATGAAATCTTAACATTATGATGTTTGAAGCTTGATGCTTGAGTAATTTAAAAGAAAGTGGCCAGTTTGATAACTACCAGTAGAAATGGAGAGTTTGGTGTTTCCTTTTTTTTTTTTAAGACTGTCAGGTAAATCGCTATTACATATGATAGTTATATTTGAAGGAAACTCAATATTTAAACTTAATTCTAGGTTTTCCTAAAGAAAAAAATTTACCTACCTTTTTCCTTTCATGTTCAAAATATGGAAACAAATTTATATGTTGTGGAATTTTTGTCTAGGTTATAAAGAATAGTTATTGGTGGACAGAAACCATTAAGGTACACTTGAGAAAGAGACAAAATAGGGATTATGGCCAAAGCATAAAGTGATAATATAAAGGAGAAGTCCATAGCTTTGATTTTCTAGACCTTTATTGCAATTTTGTCTCACTACTTTTCATAGTTGCCCAAGAAATACTTATGAGAATTTTTAGATTTGTAAGACTTGATGGAAAGAGAAGAGCAAGTGTTTTCGTAATCTTTGTGAACCTGACTTTATGGGGAAGTATTTCTTCCCTTGATTGTATATAATAGAAAGAGAAAGTAGCTCTTAGAGTCTGCTTATAGATTTTTGACTTATGGTAAATAAAAGAGTAAAAGCTACTTTGGTAGTCAGAAAAATGAAATTGTGCCTCAGTGGTTTATATATTCATTATCAGCATTTTCAAGGAAACAGCAGAAGAATTCAATATGGTATGGAATATCCCAGGTATTAAAAAAGACCCATCACCACTGTTCTTTTAGAAGTTATACTTTAATTTATATTCATTGACTAGATTATATAGTTTGGACTCAACATCAGAATGACCAGCTTCCTTTAAAATTATCATTTGTTTTTATCCTAAAGAACTCAAAGAGTGTCAGTTTATAATCCAGAGGAATGTTCTTATGTTTAGTATGACACTTATTCAGTGACATAGGGAAAAGGAATGTGTCTCACCCTCTCCTTTTCTCTTCCTTATGTATTTCAAAGCAACATTTTTGCCAGTGGAGAAAATATTTTTTCCTGTGTACTCTAGTAAAGGTTAGAATTGAATGTCAATAGATTATTGGAAATCTTACTATATGTTATTTTTCTTTTAGATTTATTCCCAACCCTTGGCTTTGGTGCAGTGCTTTTATATTAAGGAGAAAACAGGTCATCCAAAACTCTGAAAAGGCCACTTGCTTTATTACTCCTCTGTTGATGTTTGTACGAGTGAATTTAAATTTAGGCAGCACATTTGGGACGGTGTGCATATTAGTGCTTATAATACTTTTAGGTAGATAGAAATTATTATTATTATTATAAAGAAATTATATTCTTTTTTCACATTTGTGGTAATAGTTTATAAGAAGAGTGCTCAAAAACACAAATTATATATATCTTGTATGATAGTTGTATAATCTTCATTTTGCTTGACTAATGAATTGCTTTTAGAAGTTAAAAGACAAATGAGATCTTTATAGACCATTTTATCACCAGGTAGGACTAATGTTATGATCCTAAAAGTGTCATTAACATAAGGAAAAATTCAATACTTTGCATGACGCACTTGCTTTTCTCCTCTGTCCTAAAACACATGTGTCCTTTGAATTTAGAGGAAACAGGAGACTCTTTTCTGTATTATTCATTTACCTTTCACTTCCCGATGATGCTGGAGTGTGCCCCCTTTTCTGCTCTTCTCTATCAGGCTGGTGGCCACTGTTTCATTTCTGGCCAGTTTCTTATAGGCATATCTACTATCTTACATTATTTTAAAAATATTTTCCCTCATATTCCTCTCCCACTCTTTTTTTTAGAACAACAGTGGAAAATTGCCTGATAACAAAGTCATTGCTGGTGAACTAGGCAGTTTGCCAGAACTGAAGAAATATATGAAGAAAGTGATGCCATTTGTCGCCATGATTAAGGTAAGCTGTGGATCTTGTGCAGCTGTGATCACATGGGTAATGATGGTTAGCTAGGATCGTAGAAGGAAGAGGAAAACTCTGGGCAAGATCTCTCTCCGGAAATCTGCTGAAATGACTTTTCAGTCAGTGGTTGTGGCAATGAATGATTATATTTGGGTTTTACCTGTGAAATTGCTGAGTGTGTTAAAATATGTATTGTGAAAGAAAAATTGGTTTAGAATTACTGCACTAAATGATTCTCTTCATGTTCTACCTGCCCTTCTTTTCAGTTTGAGGAGGAAGCATATTCTTTGGCTTCCATTAGGGTCTTTTTACTAGATCCTATTACTGGAAACAGGATTCTACGTTTGTATAGGTTTAACTTATTAACAGGGTAAATGTTGTTTGTAGCGGTTAGACTAGGGTTTCTCATTAATGGCTCTATTTGTATTTTAGGTTGGATAGTTCTTGGAAGGCTGTTCTCCTGTGCACTATAGGATGTTTAACAGTGTCTTGACTTCTACCCACTGGATGCCAGTAGAATTTCTCCCTCCCCAACTCAAGTTATGACACTTAAATGTCTCCAGACATTGGAGACATTTATTTCCTGGTTGTCTGCTCCCCAATTCCAGCTTCCCCATTGAGGGCTTCCCTTGTAGCTCATTTGGTAAAGAATCTGCCTGCCATGCAAGAGACCTGGGTTTGGTTCCTGGGTCAGGAAGATCCCCTGGAGAAGGAAATGGCAACCCACTCCAGTATCCTTGCCTGAAGAATCCCATAGACAGGAACTTGGCAGGCTACAATATGAGGTCGCAAGAGTCAGACACGACTGAGCAACTTAGCACACACACATTGAAAACCTTTGGGTTAAACTCTTAGCTTTCTTCATATAGATAGCTGATCTATTGGATTTCTTGACAGAGAAACAGAAACAAAACTGAATGTTGCTTAAGATCCCAGACTCTGGGGGCAGACAGATCTTGGCCCCAATCCTATTTTCTGTTACTTCTTAGTTTGGAGGCCTTAGACAAATCACTTGAATTCTCTGGGCCACAGGTTTTTCATCCATAAAATAGGAAATTAATAGAATCTACCTTTTAGGAGTGCTGTGAGGAGTAAATGAGTTAATACATATAACACATTTTAATACTACTTGTCAAAAAGTAAGCTCAGTAAATTAAAAAAAAAAGTTAATCAGTGTCTTCCGCCCTATTAAGCATGTAATGATTATTATGCTTTAGATTAATTCTTCAACCTTGGAGGCTATAGATGCCTTCCTGATAAGAAAGCAAAACTCAGAGCTTGTCCTGTATTAGGGTGAATTGCTTCTAGGAGAATTAAAAGGCTTTCCTAAGGACACATAGTCAACTGTCTGAACCTTATGGTATTTGAAGTTTCAGAAATAATTGAGAATCTTGGCTTGACCTACACTAATCAAGTTATGTTTGTGGGTATACTCATAATTCATTGGTTTTCAGCTAGTGCCATCGGTCCAATGTCAGATCCATTGTCAATATGGGAATCAACAAAATATCAACAAATATCAACAAAAAATCAACAAAATATTGTTCATTGCACAGGCGATAAATTTTGGTGACATGCTTTACAGAATCCAGTAAAACCGATTTTAAATAATGTTAGATTCAAGGGTTGGCTTTTCGAAAAACCAGTGTTAGAATTTTCAAGTAGTAAAATATTTTTTCAGTAATGATGATTTACCAGGCAAATTAGTGGTTTGTAACTTTGAAAAGTATTTAATAAATCTGGGAATAAGAATAGTTTTCTAGCACTTTATGGGAAAAGAAACAACTTGGATGATAAATGAAGGTAGTGAGCATCAAGAATCGTGTCAGGTCACTTTCATATAAATAAAGGAAATATGTTCTAGTCAGGTTAGCTATATTTGTGCATTTGAGCATAGTTCTTGAAGGTTGCATCTTGAGCAGCAAATACTTTATTTAATGTTAAAGAAAATTAAGAATAAGGAATTTTTTTTTAAAGAAATGGTTTTTATGTTTTAGGATTATCCGAGTACCCATTTAAATCAAGGTTTTAAGATATTTTAAAATTTATAGGGATTTTTTTGTTTGGTTATATACTTATTTATTTCATTTTGGCACCCTTATTATTTTTTTAATATTTATTTTTAATTGATCAATGATTGGTTTATAATATTGGTTTGATTTCTGTCATATATCAACATGAATCAACCATAGGTGCACATATATACCTCCCTCTTAAGTCTCTCTCCCGCCTCCCACCCATTCCCACCCCTCTAGGTTATCACAGAGCCCCAGTTTGAGTTCCCTGAGTCATAAAGCAAATTCCCATTGGCTCTCTATTTACATATGTTTGTATATGCAACCATGCTACTCTATGTCTGGTTATTATTAATTTACTGTTCCTTGAAATAGTCTTTGATGTGGTACCTTAGAAACTTTTAATTTACTTTTTTTTTTTTTAGTTAACTGAGCAATATTTTAACACACTTGTTTGATTCCTTGTCAAAGCAAGTTCTTTGGATCTGCTTGTTAAGTCAGGCTAAATAAACAATGATGAAATCATATTTCTTTTATAAATCTGAAAACCTGTCCTCTAGTCTTTTCCGTGCTGTCTTAATCTTATCATACTTTAAATTATAATTACTCTCAGCTAGTAATTTCATTAGTGAGCAAACATAGATAAGGGAAACCATGAGTCCAAGGCCTTTCCTTTAACTGTTCAAATTTGAAGATTTTATCACTTGAGAGACTGATTGCTTTGGCGGAAACATGTTCTTTTCAACATATTCTTAATGTGATTTTGCTTTTCAAAACCACTTTGGCTGTTAGGAAAATCTGGAGAAGATGGGACCTCGTGTTCTGGATTTGCAATTAGAATTTGATGAACAGGCAGTGCTCATGGAGAACATAGTCTACCTGACCAACTCTCTTGAGGTAAGAGGGGCCTGGGGTTATAATAACTAACTGACTATAGTAAACAATCCAGTTCTGTTGTTTTATAATAAGCCTTTTTAAAAACTTCATCTTCTATGTTTAGTACCCTTGCCAAATATATTGTAGGGGGCAAGAGAATGGGTAGTACAGGAGTTACCGGAAGAAGAAATTATCTGTTACCTTATTTCACTTATCAATTATTCTGTATCTAAAATACTAACTGTATATGCCCAAGTTTTCTCTTCAAAATGAGGAAGAGACCTTATAGTCATATACTTTCAAAATCTCTTATATTATGGAACGCTCTGAATTGCTTCTTTTTCCCACTTCCCTTTAAGACCTCAGATTGACAGATTTGGATTAAAATCCTTGATTCATGATATATCATCAGTGGTCCATGTTTGGCCCTTTTTTCCCCCTAGTTAGTAATACATGAACATCCTTGAATCTACTGCCCAACTCAGGAAACAGAACACTACCAGTAGCTTTCACATATTTGAGTTTCTCCCCATCCCATCTTCATGCACCAGGGACAGTTTAATATATAGATTCTAAAAATGCTGTCTCTCATTCAACTTAGGAAGAAGGAAAGATAATTATCTATAGAAAATTGTGTTAGAGGACTCAGAAAGTGGTTCTAAGAATAATGAAAACCTGGTGGCTCAGATGATAAAGAATCCACCTGCAATGCAGGAGACCTGCGTTCGTTCCCTGGTTTGGGAAGATCCCCTGGAGGAGGGCATGGCAACCTACTCCAGTATTCTTGCCTGGAGAATCCCCGTGGACAGAGGAGCCTGGCAGGCTAAGTCCATGGGGTCTCAAAAGAGTCCGACACAACTGAGCAACTAAGCACAAAAACAGAACAGGTTTATATTTCAAAAAAATTGTTTTATGAAATATGGGAATGAAAGAAACAATCATTTCTAAGTAAATATTTTATGTCATGTAATTATAAGTGTGTGGGTTTCCCAAAGAATCTGTCTGCTAAACAGGAGACACAGTTTCGATCCCTGAGTCAGGAAGATCCCCTGGAGAAGGAAATGGCAACCTACTCCAGTATTCTTGCCTGGGAAATCGCATGGACATAGGAGCCTGGCAGCCTACAGTCCAAGAGGTTGCAAAGAGTCAGACATGATTTAATCACTAAACAACAGAAACAACAATTATAAATGCATAATTAAGTATTAGTAGACATCTATTTTATGTATTTCTAAATGTTCATATGTATTCATGGAAATAAAACACTGCTTGGATATTTTCATTGGGACAGTGGGAACACTTTTTATTTAGGGTCATCTTATATTCATATATATATGCAATTTGCTACATATATTGAGCTTTTCCGGGCTTCCCTGGTAGCTCAGCTGGTAAAGAATCTGCCTGCAATGCGGGAGACCCTGGTTTGATTCCTGGGTTGGGAAGATCCAGTGGAGAAGGAATCGGCGACTCACTCCCATATTCTTCGGCTTCCCTGGTGGCTCAGCTGTTAAAGAATGTGCCTGCAATGTGGGAGACCTGAGTTCGATCTCTAAGTTGGGAAGATCCCCTGGAGAAGGGAATGGCTACCCACTCCAGTATTCTGGCCTGGAGAATTCCATGGACTCTATAGTCTATGGGGTTGCTAAGAATTGGACACGATTGAGCTACTTTCACTTTGAGCTTTTCCATTTATTTGAGTGAAAGCCTTTTATCCTCTTTATTGTTTTCTTGTAGGCAGCAGGTAAATGTCAGATTTCCATATAGAAGATGGTAAACATGATTATATAAATAACATACTATGAGACATCCAAGATGAGTGTTAAATAATTGATTATAGATTTCATTTAATGTTTATATGGAAAATAATAAAATTGCATAGATCATTTCATATCAAGTGGAGAACCTAGTTTTGCTGTTTGGTGAAATGAGGTGATGATTAATTTCAATCATATTAAGTGATACTAATGACTTCCATTTTTTCCCCTCTCTATTTAGCTAGAACATATAGAAGTCAAATTTGCCTCTGAAGCAGAAGATAAAGTCAGGGAAGATTGCTGTCCTGGGAAACCACTTAATGTTTTTAGAACGGAAGTAAGTTGAAAGAATCTCACTAAATCATTACATTTTAAAGCTGGAAGAGACCTTACAGAGCTTTACATCTAAACCCATCATGTTGAAGATGGAAGCAAAGTGAGGTCCAGAGAAGTTAAATGATTAGTTTGACTTAGGCCACATAGTTGGTCAGGAGTGGGACTGGGTTTCAGATCCTCTAATTCCCTAGTTAGTCCAGTCCTCACTTTTCCTTACTCTCCTGTTACGGTTAGCATCAGATATTGCTTGTGATTTTAAAAATAAGAATATGATTTTCAAAACGTGACTTAAAAAAAGATAGTGGACATTGAAATGTGAGACTTTTAAACAGAGAGAGGGAGCTTTCATATTTCGGATGAGTTTTGGTTTGATAATGTTATTTAATTTAAGACTTTTGGCTTCTGGCATAAACCAGACTGATGAATCATTTCATATTTTGCTTGTAATGCTTTTTATTAACTCTTAAAGAATCCATTCAGAATGGCAGCATTTGGTAAAGTCTGGTGGAGTGCCATTGTGAGACTGCATGAAATGCCCTACTTTTCTTAATAAGCAGAAGAATTAACATAGATCCTGCTACTCTTACCACATTTCATCAAAGACCCAGCAAACAGAAAAGGTCTCTTTTGAAAGAATGAGGTAATGATGATCATGCAGACCTCCTGAGTTTATCATCAGATTATAAATAGTCTCATTACATTAAGATATGGTGGCTTCAAAAGTATAGTCATTTGAGCCATGGAGACAGGTACATGAAATAGTGTTCCCTATACAAATGTGTTTATTTCAAGCTACTTTCAAGCATTCCCTTAAGCTACTATGTATTTACGTTTCATAACGCTCAGTTAACTTCTTTCACTTAAAATAATGAGTATTGTCTTTAACTATATAGCTTATACAATGTGGAAAGTAGTATGATATAGAACTGAGTTTATGCTCAGTAATGTGAGGCTCTGTCTCTTTGTAGCTATGTGACCTTGGGCTGCTTTATTAATCTTTCTGGTTTTCAGCTTTTTATCTGTGAAAAGAGGTCTTAAGGAACTGCTTTTCAGGATATAGGGATGATGTCTATAAAGTACCATCATCTGGTACCTAGTAGGAATTCAGTAAACGGTGGTAGTTGTGGAAGAGAAAATAGAATCGTTGTTACTATCCATCATCAGTACAGATATGTGTACTCATAGTCACTCTTATGCAGGCATTTGGTTATAAGCATGAGCTTTTGTACATCTTTTCCTTCATACTTGAGTATCCTTTGATCTTGATTTTAAAATATCAGAATTAAGTCTGTATTTCTTGGACATTAAAAGTCTAGCAGACACTCCTCTCTCAGCAGTATTCAGATTTGATTTCTAATTAATAGTCATTTTCTCTTTATTTTCTTAGCCTGGTGTATTAGTTTCCCTACTGAATCCTCAACCATTCAGTGGCCACTTCTCAACCAAAATTGAAATCAGGCAAGGAGATAACCGTGATTCTATACTCAGGCGTTTAATGAAAGTGGACCGAGGAATCAAAGGTAAATGGCTTCCCTGAAGTGCACGTTTGGCACTAGCTCATGGATTTGTGAGTTCTAAGCAGCAGGAAGAAGGAAGAGTAACTGGCTTGCTTAGGGACAGTCATGTAATGTGGAAAGAATATTGGACACAGAATTAGGACACCTATCTTCTCTTTTGGGACCTTGTGACTAGGTAGCTTGGTGACTTGGACATGTCACTGAAGCTCTAAATTGATTTCTCTTTTCATAAAATGAGCACTGGATTACGTGGTTTTCCAGGATTCCATCTAGCTTTATTTTGAAAAATATTGATTGATTGGTTTGGCTGCTCCAGGTCTTAGTTGCACTATGTGGGATTTTAATTCCCTGACCAGGGATTGGACCTGGGCCCCCTGCATTGGGAGCATAGTCTTAGCCACTGGACCAGCAGGGAAGTACCAGGATTCCATGTAGCTTTAAAATTATAACAAGCAATTTCCATCTCTCAGGGATATTCAGAATTAAGCAACATATTCCCTTAATATTCCAAATTAACCTGCTTGACTGAATCTGTTCCTGGGGAAGGAAGAGAAAAATAATAAAATTTTTTGTGTGTCTGTCATGTGTTCGGAGAAGGTGATGGCACCGCACTCCAGTACTCTTGCCTGGAAAATCCCATGGATGGAGGAGCCTGGTGGGCTGCAGTCCATGGGGTTGCGAAGAGTCAGACACAACTGAGTGACTTCACTTTCACTTTTCACTTTCATGCATTGGAGAAGGAAATGGCATCCCACTCCAGTGTTCTTGCCTGGAGAATCCCAGGGACAGGGAGCCTGGTGGGCTGCCGTCTATGGGGTTGCACAGAGTCGGACACGACTGAAGTGACTTAGCAGTAGCAGTCATGTGTTAGTCATTTAATCCTTTTACAACTGTCTAACATTGAGGGTGTTATTTCCCTTTTGCAGATGATGAAGTAGAGGTTTGCATGGCTAAATAACTTACAAAGTTCATACAGCTAGTAAATCTTGAAGCTGGAATTCAAACAATTCAAACATAGGTCTTTGTCTGCAAAGCTCATATTCTTTCTTTTAGACAATATGCCTCTGGGTAAAATATGTAAATAGTCTTAATTTATTAGCAAGATTAAGTCTATATCTTTTATGATTAGATTTGATATAATAATTTGTAGTTCTTTTTTAAAATCACTCAGCTGATCTTATGCGTGGAGGGAGTTAGTGTGTTTCTAAATTATTTTTCTTCCAAATTACGAAGACAAATTAATGTTGAGATTCCCTGTTTTGCATGATCTCTCCCTTCTCTTCTTGGTGGCAATCAAGAGTTGATTGGGCCACATACCATCAGTATAAAAATTTCCTGAAAAGATTTAAAGATCCCATACAGTGACCTAGTTTTTCAAACTGTATTCAGGGTAACAATATTCCATTTACATAGAAGACTTAAAATAGCCCTGTTTCATTCTGCCGTGCATTTTTTGTTCTCTCGAAATTTTTGAGAGACTATTGTAGAGATAAAGTATGTGTAGAGATAAAGTACCTACTCCTTGTAGGTACTAAGGGTTTTGGGGAGTCCACAAAGTACTGTTCACTAGGAGACTGCATCTCCTGAAGGAGTAGGGGACTTAACTACTGGAGTACATAGTCTCTAAGGAGAAGCTGCTGATACAGTAAGAGAGGTGCAGGTACGACTTGCAGCAGAGAGAAAGGCGAGCTTATTTATTTCCAGCTGTGGTGATCAGGGCTGGTCTGATGGAGAAAACATCGTTTGGATGGGCCCTGTGAGGGTGAAGGGAACGTGCATGAGGGAAATGCTGATAACTTGTTTCACTGTGTACCAGCAATATGTTGCTGCTGCTGCTAAGTCGCTTCAGTCGTGTCCAACTCTGTGCGACCCCATAGACGGCAGCCCACCAGGCTCCCCGTCCCTGGGATTCTCCAGGCAAGAACACTGGAGTGCGTTACCATTTCCTTCTCCAATGCATGAAAGTGAAAAGTGAAAATGAAGTCGCTCAGTCATGTCCGACCCCCGGTGACCCCATGGACTGCAGCCCACCAGGCTCCTCCATCCATGGGATTTTCCAGGCAAGAGTACTGGAGTGGGGTGCCATTGCCTTCTCCAAGCAATATGTTAGGACTGGGAATTTTTGTTTTTTGTAGACATTTTAAAAAATTGAAAAAATTGCAGTAAAATATGCAAACCATAAAATTGAACACCTTAATCATTTTTCTGAGTGTGTAGTTCATTAGCATTAAATACATTCATATTGATGTGCAACCGTCACACTATCCATTTCTAGAACTTTTTCATCATCCCAAACTGAAACTCTATCCATTAAACAATAACTTCCCAGTCTTCCTCCTTCTAATCCCTGGCAAGAGCTCTTTTATTCTGTGTATTTGACTCTCCTAGTTACCTGTATAAGTGGAATCATACAATATTGTCCTTTCGTGTCTGTCTTATTTCACTTAGCAAAATGTTTTCAAGGTTTATCTATGTAGACATTTAGCATGTTCCCTCAATAAACCAGGTACTGTAGAATGATAGTGCCATTCTTGCAACTTATAGGCCACAAAAAGCAGAACTTGAAAATTTTGAAGTGTGAACATACAGGAAGCCATTTTGTGGCCTTCCTTTTTGCTGTTTTATGTTGCATATATTGGTCATGAGAAAATTTTGTAATGGGAAGAACTCTTAACTCTGAAGAACAATATAATAGCTTCTAAAGAAAATAGGTATTTGTGTGCACCCACTGGATAGGATAATTATGAGGTTGTAGTGCATAAGAGGCTTTATTCGTGTATTGGAAATTGGATTATATAATATGTTAAACCTGATTTACCTTTAAATACTCTCAGATACAGCACTGACTAGGTTCTTCGGAACTGTACCGATGTGTTTTGTTCAGCTTGTCTTTTCTCACTGAGCTTCTGGCATAATTCTTACTTCCTTTGTTATTCTAGCTGTGAATAATGTTATCATAAAGTGCTTTAAGTTTGATATTAGTAGCTGCTGTGAATTTTGGAAAATAGATAGAGAAATATTAGGGGGAGTTTGCAATTGATATTCCTCCAAGTATCTACAGAAGAGCTCTAAACTTAAGACTTTTCCAAAAGCCCTCAGGATACTTTGATATCTAAGAGAACTGAGTATGTGAAATGAGAAAGGAGTGAAATTCAATAACATACTTCTCTGTCTGCTATGATAGCCAGCAAGTTGTCCAATTAGTGCCAGTTGTATTGAGGGTGATTATGATCTAGGTCCAGGAGGAACTAGGAACTAAAATCATCATTTCACTCCACAAAGGCTGTGGAGTAACTATTTGATGATAATAACTTTAAATCACTCAAAACTCATGCCACATATGAACTAATAATTTGGAGGTGAAAAGCTCCATTTTGCATTATCAATCCCTAGGGACTTTCAATCATTCTCATCTTTTCTCTAAGTGCCTTAAATCTTGTGTAGTTGCAGACTTAAATTTCAACATTTTCAATGATAAGACAGGTCTGGGATAAGAAAAGATAGTAAAGCCACTAAGAAAGCCCCAAGAATTTTTATTTGCAGTGATGAAGTACATGGGGAAACATCAAAGCAGATGTGTTTTGTCACTTAGGAGCCTGATTGGGTATTAAGGCTTCTTTGAAATAGTTTAATTCCGAATTGCTTGGAATGATGAGGGAGGTCTGTTTCAGAGAGATTGAGACAGAAAGACAGAGGCATATCTGCAGTAAAAGGCCTTGTTCATAAAATCTGCTGGCAGGACTTGTCATTGCTTCCGTAAGAAAATAATTTGATACCACTGATGTGCATGTTGAATTACAATAGCTATTAAAGTGAATTGTATTCTTCCACTCAAATAAGACCATGGCTGTCATGAAAACTCGGCCTGCTTCTTTCTCATTTTAATTTTCAGGGCTTGTGCTGTATCTGGGGATAGATTATATGGCCTCTGCAGAACCTCTGTAAAGACTCTTAGGCAGGATTGCCTTCATGGTAGTTGCAGGTAATTGCTCTGTAAACCCTCAGATCCCTACTCTAAGCTTGTCATCCTTTAGTCTTTGTTTCCCAAGGATAATAGAAGGCCTGGATAACTTGTACTCCTCAAATAGCTGCCAGCTGCATTAATGTCTCCTTTTATCTTTTTTTAAAAATCTTATCCCTCTCATGCTAAGAGTCATAGTCTTAAGGCAGCATGAGGGAGTATGGCTTATGGACCACCCAGCAATCTACTTTAGAAAAGGGTGGGAAATAAGTCAGAAGGTATCTTCAGTTTCCATAGATAAGTTAAGCATAAACTAGCCATGCTACGCTTAGAATGAGCAATAAGCCCAGAATCAGCATTTGTAGTTATTTATGGTGTTTTTCCACCTTGTAAAATAAAACCATTTGATGTTGAAAAGTCTCAGAATTGCTGAAATAAATACATTTCTTTTGGGCTCAGTTGTTGGCAGGATTGTTGCATCATAAATTTGTTCAAGGGACAAGCGCTTTCTTTGCCAGGAGCTGTCTTATCATCTTGGTGCAAGAGCAGATCAGGAAAATCTCAAGCAGGGGAGGGTTGGAGCTCATCCAGAAGCTCAAAATTCTAAAGTCTGTGCCCTTTCCCCCTGTTCTCCTTTCGTTGTCTCTCATCAGCTTGTTAATACACTTTTCATCATTTAAGCAAAATAAGAATCTGATAATGCTGTTTCTTAGGGCAGTAATTCTGTTTCCAAAATTATCTTCCAAAAGAAAGCTACAATTCTTGCACTTTAAAATATTCCAAGAAGCAAGACAAGAAAAGGAAAAAAAAACTTTTAGGTTTTTTAATGTTCTGAAAAATGGTTAATTGAAGTGTATTAAAAGTGATTTGAGAGAGCATGTAGGATAATGCTCAAAAATATACTCAGTCCCTCCCCTTGGTTTATAATTCCAGAAGATGTGTTATACAGAAGTTCTGCCAGTTTTTGATCTGGGTGAAAGCTGACAGAGGATGAAGATTTGTTAGATTTATGTTTGCTTTCTGAGTTTGGGTCCTGTTTAATAACCTGATGAAAATATTTTTTAAGATATAATGAGTGTGTTTAAAACATGAATTATGAGACTCAGCCATGGGTTTGCGCTAGTGACTGTAATTAATGTTCGTATTGCTACTTTATTTTGCTGTAGACGTTTCCAAAGTGAAACTGATGAGATTTGACGATCCAGTGTTGGGGCCTCGGCGAGTTCCTGTCCTGGGAAAAGAGCACACTGAAAAGACCCCCATTTCTGAGCATGCTGTTTTCCATGTGGATCTCATGAACAAGAAAATTCATCTTACTGAAAATGGGCTACGGGCAGATATTGGTGATACAATGATCTATTTAGTTCATTAAACAAAGGCACAGGAGATTTATCCTGGTTTCTGAGGATATTACTGCTATGATTGTGCCTGTAGGTAGGCTCCGAGAACCTTAGGCTGGACCTAAATAGATTTAATTTCTGACCATCAGATTCTGCATGTACTCGTAACTATACCAAATTTTCTTCAATTCTTGGACCTAATAAATTTTTTTTCCTTATTGAGGCCTCAAATAGAAATAGTTTGTACCATACTTTGTTTTTGTTTTTGTTTTTTTAACAGATGTTTGCTGTTTCCCAGAAGCTTGTGAGTACTTCAGGTTAATGCAAAAGTGTCAGTATGCTTCTTGTATGAGGTGTACTTCATGTTATTTATGAGGGGTAAGGAGTAGCTAGCAACTTTTTTATTACATCCATTATGGAGTTAGCTGTTTTTCTTTTTTAAAAAGAAGAGTAATTAGATAATCAGTTTTGATTTTAAAAAGAACTCTCATGATGATTTTAAAAGAACAAATGAGAATATTTTGATTTGATTGTGATCACTCAGTATTTTGTATAAAGAACAAATAGGTCTTAAAATAATTTTTTTTAGCTTTGATATATTCAGTTAGCCACCAGTAATATTTTCTCAAGGCTAGTATTGATAATTTATAAATAGTTATTTGATTATACTAAATTTAGGTGTTTTAAAGGAGAGGATTTTTTCCGCCCTCAGAAATCTGCATCTATCAGATTTGCTTTTAGTTCAGTTGTGTTTAAAGATCAAGCCAACAGTGTTGCATATTTATTTTTTTATTCTTTCTGGAATGTCTTTAGATATTGTCTGTGTCATCTCTTTTCATATGAGGAAAAAATATTAGATATTGACTGATAGCAATAAAAAATTTGCATTTCTTGAAGGATTTCATGTGGAGAAAGACCAATTCTGATAATCCTAGGAAACCTGAATTCTAACTTTCAGATCATGTGAAGAGATTTTATTGAGCTTCCTTAGTTTGCTTCATACAATTTGAGATTACAGGGCCTAGCTGAATTCTTTATTACAGAGTCATTAAGACAAATCATAGAATGTTAGAACTGAACTATCCTTCAGAGAGCATCAAGTACATATCATTGTTTATCTGCTAGGAGCAGGCAGCATAGCAGAGTAGATAAGATTACATGCTCTGAGGTCAGACTAGCTAAGTTAGATTTCCATTTCTTCCACTTGCTACTTGTGTCCTTTTGGCCAGTTACTCAACCCATTTCTACATCTATAAAATGAAACTAATAATGTACCTACTTTCTAGGCTTATTGTGAGATACTCAGAGGAAACAATGTAGGAAAATCTTACATATATATTAATAGTGTAGTACCTGCCAAGTGGTAAACCTTCTGAAATGCTGCTGCTGACCTTCAATGATTGGTACTGAATACTACTATACTACTATATCAGGTTATAGTAGTAGTAGTGATAATATACTTAGGACTAATAGGATTATTGTGGCTAATAATCATATCATATTTGTTTGGTTCTTTTGGGGCAACTAATTCGTTTGCCCTCCATTCGATTCTTTTGTTGCTTCCTCAATCTGCATAGCTATAGTTACTCCCTAAATCAAAGTAAGTAATCCTTCCTGAGGCCTAAACAAAGGCTACTTGGGTTTAACTTGGCAAATTAAATGAAATGTGCTTGGTCAAAAAAAGAAAAAGGAAAATAATTTTAGTATTGTGAGTAATTGTGCCTGTTTTAATAAGTGAGCCTATGAACCTATGCTTCCTTGGATTACAGGTGAGTTGGGATTCATGGATTCTCTGTTCCCTCAGTCTCAATTCCAGTCTCTCTCTCTTAGAATAGATGTCTTGCTAGACTGAATATGTTTTTTGTGTTTAAAGATATGTAAGTTTTGTATAAGGAAGCCTCTAAATGTAAGCCTATAATTTTATTTGATGTGCAACTGAAAAAAACAGCAATTAATTGAAATACTGAGGGAAAAACAAGTTGCATTGGGTTTATTGTATTAATATCATAGGAGCTGGTTACCTTCCTAAAATGAACAATGAAACAGAATTCATCAACAAAGCAAAAACCTATGTAATCACCTCACAGTCAAGGAATAGCACGATGCCAGCACCTCAGAAGCCTCCACGCATAAAGACAGACTTACGGCCCAGTGTATGAACAGTCTTTATACATGTTCCATGTGAGATTTTAAAGAATGTTTATTCTGCAGTTGTGGAGTTCTACATAGTGCATTAGGTCATAGATGCAGATTGAATTGTCCAAATCTGTATCCTACCTTCTGTTTTCTTAGTGTACTCTCCATTTTGGAGACGTATTAAATCTCACGACCCCGGATTAATACATTTCTCCTCTAGTTCAGACAACTTTTGGTTTATATATAATATTTTATGCTGTGTTTGATGCTAAATATATTTTGATCTATATAAAACAGTTTTTGTTTTATATATATTATGATGCTTCTGATGTTATTCAGAAGATTGAATAACATCAGTCTTCTTTTGGTTAGTGTTCATATAGAATATCTTTTTCTATCCATTTACTTTTAACCTTCCATAGCTTTATTTTATTTTTACATTTTATTTTGCCAAATTTTAAACCTATCTAAAAGTTAATCAGCCAGTAAACACCCATATACCTATCAGTGAGATTTATCAGTTATTAACATTTTGTTTCATTTGTGCTCTCTCTTTAAACTTACATTTTAAAAATTTTATTTTGGAATAGTTTTAGCTTTATAGAAAAGTTGCATCTAATGTATGGAAGGGAGAAGGCGGTGGCAACCCACTCCAGTACTCTCTCTTGCCTGGAACTCCCATGGATGGAGGAGCCTGGTGGGCTGCAGTCTATGGGGTCGCTAAGAGTTGGGCGCGACTAAGCGACTTCACTTTCAGTTTTCACTTTCATGCATTGGAGAAGGAAATGGCAACCCACTCCAGTGTTCTTGCCTGGAGAATCCCAGGGACAGAGGAGCCTAGTGGGTTGCCATCTATGGGGTCTCACAGAGTCGGACACGACTGAAGTGACTTAGCAGCAGCAGCCGCAGCAATGTATGGAAAGTTCCAGTACACCCTTCATTAGTTTCCCCTAATGTTAACATTTTATGTAACCTTGATTCAGTTGTCAAAAATAAGTAATATTGGTACACTGCTATTAACTAAAGGCTTCATTAGGACTTTACCAGTTTTTCCACTAATGTCTTTTTGCTATTATAGGATCCTATCCGTGATACCACCTTGCACTTAGAATAGACTTTTTAAAAAATTTGAGCCATTTGACAGTAAGTTGCAGAAACCATGACAATTCATTTTTCAGTACTTTAGCATGGCACCCCTAAGAACTAGGACATTTTCCTGTGTAAAACACAATATACACATATCTTGCCCGAGAAATGTAACATTGGACATATATTTTATATGCACAGTATAGTTTAGCAATATTAGGTAATAAGCATTCCTAATACAGGAATAATAAAATTTCCAAAATATCTCATCAATAAACTTTTTTCAGGATCTATTCAGAGAGTAGGCATTACATTTTGTGTTCATGTCTCTTGATCTCTTTCGCACTACGACAGTTTCTCGGCTTTTCTTTTTTAGTCTTTTGTCACAGTAAAATTTTTGATGGGACTCTATGCCAGTTGTTATTAAGCTTGCCTCACAATCTAGATTTGTCTATTTTCTCCTGGTTGAATTCAGATTTAAGTCTTGGCAAGAGTACTACATGAGTAATATTTCCCATTGCATAATGTATTCATGATTGCTGGATTCATATATTGTTGGCATATTCCTATTACTGATGATGCTAAGTTTGATCATTGATTAAAGTAGCATCTTCAGATTTCTCAACTGAAAAAGTGATTTTTCCCTTTTATAATTAATAAATATTTTAAAACTTATGTGAATATCCTGTTTGCTGGCAAACTTTCAGGAAGTGGTTGCACTCATGTATCATTTTTCTGCCAGTAACTACACTGGTATGAGAGTTCTTAATTTTTATGATTTTTTTCTCCATTTATTAGGTATCATTCTTCTGTAAAGAAGAGATTTCCCCTTTGTTTCCAATTTTTGTCTTTCTTCATTCTTTACAAACCGCTATGGACTGATGGATTCTTTTTTCATATATGCCATAACATATTACTATCATTATGCTTTGACTGCCCAAATTTTCCTGAGTTATTACCCAGTGGGAGCCCCTTCAAGCTGGTTCCTGTGTCCTTTTGCTGTCTCCTCATCAGTCTTGGAACATTTCTTTGGTTACCGGTACAAGAAGTTTCCAGCTCACCGTGTATTGTCCTGTCCCAGAGCAGAAATCAGTTTTTTTTCTCCTGGGAGCCCTGCTTCTTTTTAATGGAGAATGGTATTAAGAAATCAAGATCTGGGTATTTTGTGTGCTCATTGCTCCTAAATTTTTTTTTTTTTAGGACTTTCCAGTGGACAGAGCTAAGAAATATATGTATACATATTTTTAAAATCATAGTTTTATCTAACGTGACAATTCTTCCTTGCCTTCTTCCTGAAAATATTTGTATTTTCTCACAGAGTGAGAACTCTGGCTCCCAAGAACCTCAGTATATTTACTCATTTGGTCTGTTAATAATTTTAAAATTACCAATCCAGGGCTACTATGAACAACAAGTTTACTAAGTAGAGTTCAATATAGATTTTTTTTGAAAAATTTTGCAGTTGTTTACGTCCTTAAAATGTTCCATACTAAAACATATAGACAAAGCATATAGACAAAGTTCAAATGTTACCTGAATGAATTGCTTTTCATTTGTGGTTTTAATACAGTCATTTGTTTCTCTTTTCATTCAATTTTATGCTTTGTTTTTTCCCTTTTTATTTATTTTTTGAGTAATTAAAATACTTCAGTTCAGTTCAGTCGCTCAGTCGTGTCCGACTCTTTGCAACCCCATGAACTGCAGCACGCCAGGCCTCCCTGTCCATCACCAACTCCTGGAGTTCACTCAAACTCATGTCCATCGAGTCAGTGATGCCATCCAGCCATCTCATCCTCTATTGTCCCCTTCTCCTCCTGCCCCCAATCCCTCCCAGCATCAGAGTCTTTTCCAGTGAGTCAGCTCTTCGCACGAGGTGGCCAAAGTACTGGAGTTTCAGCTTTGGCATCATTCCTTCCAAAGAGCACCCAGGACTGATCTCCTTTAGGATGGACTGGTTGGATCTCCTTGCAGTCCAAGGGACTCTCAAGGGTCTTTTCCAACACCACAGTTCAAAAGCATCAGTTCTTCTGTGCTCAGCTTTCTTCACAAATACTTAACACTGTTCAAAAGCCAAAATTACAACCATTCAGAGAATTTTTACTTTTTTGCACCACCTTCCCATATTCTATAGCTAACCATTTCATTAGTTTCTAGATTATCTTTCCTGTGTTTCTTTATCCAAAAGCAAGCAAATGTTTATTTTTATGTACTTCCTCTTTTCTCATTAAAAAGTATGTATTGTTTTATACCTTGCTTTTTAAACAACTTTATTTTTTGATTTATATATATGTAAATATTTTTCTATTTTAGTTCATGGAGATCTCTTTCTTTCTTTGTCCTCCTCCTTTTCTTCCTTTGTCCCCTTCTGTCCCTCCTCTTCTTTCCTCTGTGTTGTAGTATTGTAAAGGTGTACCATAATTCATTCAACTAGTCTCTTATGGAGGGGCATTTCGGTTGTTTATAAATTTCTGATGTTTCATAGAATCTGTATAGAATTATATAGTGACAAACTGAGGATATGTAGTTTTGTATTTGTGGAAGTGTATCTTAATAAATTTAGAGAAGTGAGCGTGTACATTCAAGAGTAAATGTATATATAGTGTTGTTAGCAGATAATTTGGGCCGAGGGTACAGCAGGTGTGAAAGCTCTGAGGCAGGGGCATGCAGCGTGTTCTAGGAATAGAAAAGAGGCCACATGAAGAACAGGCCTCGGGAGAACAAGTGCCGTGGCCATAGCCCATACACCAGTGGCAGAGCTGAGTTAGAGTCCTGGCCTCCCTGTCTCCAGTCTGTTGAAGCACGCGTATTAGACAAGGGACAGAGGAGCCTGTTGGGCTGTCTTCTGTGGGGTCGCACAGAGTCGGACACGACTGCCACGACACAGCAGCAGCAGCAGCAGCAGGCATGAGAGACAAGAATACATTTGACCAAGGCCAGCGGTATCAGGGCTGTTAGGTCAGAAGAGGGAAAAATTGGTTGGATTTGAGTCAGATAAGACTTCGCAGATGAGGTGGGACATGAAGGGCGATTAGGATTGGAGCAGCAGCTAGGAGAGAGCAGAGCCGTGTTTCTAGCTTTTAGAACTATGTGTGGATGGGGTGAAAGCAAATGCATGGCTTGTTTGGGAGATGATGCTGGGAATGGAGTGTTTATCTTGGCAGAATGAGAGAGAAATTGGAAATAGATAAGTTAGCAGTAAATTGGGCCTTGTAATGATTCTTGGATTCTAGGCAGATGTTCGAAGTTGATTTAATTACCTCAAGAATCATTGCGAATTTCTGAGGTGGGAATAAGATGACATGTTCCTTCATGTGTTTTACAGTTTGTGGTAGTTGTGTCTGTTTTTCTTTTGAGAAATTCATTCACTTAGTCGTTCTAGTGACTGTTTACTAGTTATCTATGTGCCTGGTTCTCAGTGTTAGCTGATACTTTGTTATGCTGTTTTCTGTTAGTTTCTTTGGACATTACTTCACCTCTGTCTTAGAGAATACTGAGTTCCCACCCAAGATTTGTAGCATCAATTAAGTTTTCTAATTGCTCACTGCTCTCCTTAGAACTTAATTGGTTTTAAGGTAGGGAGGAAAAACCTTGCACACTTGAAAAACAAACAGGATAGGACATGATCCTTGCTGCCAAGTAAGGGCTTGAGGAATGTGACAAAGGAGTACGTCATGTCTCTTCACTTTGGAGAAGTAAGTGGTAGTTTGTTGTATCCCTTGTTTTCCTTATACTGGAGTTAGGTCTAGAACTGTGCTGTCCAGCCATGTGTCTATAGAGGACTTGAAATGTGAGTAGTCTGAATTGAGCCGTGAGGTAAAAGCAGAGAATACACTTCAGGTTTCAAAGACTTACTGTGATGAAAAGAACATAGCATACCTCAGTAATAATTTTCTTTTATGTTGATTATATGCTGAAATAATAATTTGAATAAATTGGATTAAATAAAATATATTAAAGTTAATGTCATTGATTTTGTTTTACTTTTTTAAAAAGGGCTACTGGGAAACTTTAAATTGCATAGGTGACTTGCATTTTATTTCTGTTGGACAGCATGGTCTGTAGATAATGAGGTTTAGGTTAAACATTACTTCCTGTTGTCCCACTCTTAGTAATGCTAAATTTTATAATTTTTTAAACCCTTCATTTTAAGGATACATTTTGATTTTGATCACTTGCAGAACTTTCCATTGTAAAGGTATATATTTTTAAAGTCACTTACAGAATTTTTCTTGTAAAGGTACATTTTGAGTATTTCTCCAGAGTTAAGATTGGTTATTTCTTTTACAAATGCAAATCTGTAGAGTGATGATTTGGCATCTTGGGAATATCCTATTCTCAATTATTTATCTCACGGTTTTACTACCCCAGTGCTTTCCTGAATAAATTATGTTGGAGACTGTGAAAATGGTGATTTTCTATTGCCAAAATATTACTAAACCAAACGTGGGTTTGCTTGTGCAGCAAAGCCAATTTACTGACACTGGGTTGCGGTGAAGGGAAGTACAGCATTTATTTGTGTGGTGCCAAGCAGGGTTAATGGGCTTTGCTGCTGGCTCAGATGCTAAAGAATGTGCCTGCAGTGCAGGAGAACCAGGTTCAACCCCTGGATCGGGAAGATCACCTGGAGAAAGGAATGGCAACCCACTCCAGTATTCTTGCCTAGAGAATCCTATGGACAGAGGAGCCGGGTGGGCTATAGTCCATGGGTTCACAGAGTCGGACACGACCGAGTGATTAACACACAGGTAGGGATAATGAACAGGCAGCTTGTGCTCAAAAGACTGGAACTCTGATGGCTTTTAAGTAAGAGTTTTTACAGACAACATTTGGGGTGAGGGTTGTAGCTCCTTCACTTTCTTCTCATTGGTTGATGGTGAAATAACAGGCTAGCGTTTTGGGAATCTTAATCATCAGCTTTCTCGTTCCAGCTAGTTTCAGGTTTCTGTGCTTATGATTAGTAGATAATCACTATCTTCTACCAGGTTGTGGTGGGGGCTTAGTTTCTGCAGAAAAACTTGAAGATATGCATCAGATTGTTAGGTATATCCTTTGAGGAGCTAGGCCTCTGTTTTCTCACTGAACTGTTTGCTTTTCCTTCGTTTTTGCATTCCCTCACTTCCCTAATTAGTAATTGCTTTAGTCTACTTAGTGGGAAGGCCTAGGAGACTAAAGGCATTTACTGCAAATAAAAAAAAAACAGGGAACATGGAGGGATTTCTGTACCTGAGAGGCCCCTGCAATATCCTGCTCAATTTCAGTTACCCCCTTCTTTGATACACCTTAATCCTGAGGGGAAGAGGGGCTGAACAAGAAAAAAAAAGGCTTTTTTATAGCATGGTAAGTCATGAACTCAGCAAGGGAACTCTGTTTTAGGGGACTGGGTTTCAGCTGTCATTTCTTTTCCATAAATAGTTGTCATTCTTCTATAAAGAAGAACATTCTTTTTTCTTCTTTCTCTTTTTCATTTATTTTTTGGGTAAAAGAGCTGTGTGGCATGTGGATTGGTCACTTTATTCAACAAATGCTGTGCTGTGCTCAATCACTCAGTTGTGTCCAACTCTTTGCAACCCCATGAACTGCAGCCCACCAGGCTCCTCTGTCCATGGGGATTCTCCAGGCAAGAATACTGGATTGCAATGCCCTTCTCCAGGGAATCTTCCCAACTCAGTGATCCGAACCCAGATCTTCCACACTGTAGGCAGATTCTTTACTGACTGAGCCACCAGGGAAGCCCTATACAATAGATGTTTGATGAGAGAAGCTGGGACAAATTAAATTTTAAAATATGGAATTAGCTTATGTTGCTCATTCTTCAAAGGAATCTTATTCTAAATCTTTTTGCAACACTAGTACTCATTTCTTAATTTCTGTTACTCTTATAACCTTGAATTTTCATAGATAGCACATTTATTCAACAAATTATGGAGTGCTTATTAATATTGTTTTAGACAGCTGTGTTAAGCACTTGAAATAGAGTGGTAAGCAACATGGCTGTCCTTCATGTAGGATTCATCCTTAGAGTTAACAAGACAATGAGAGCCGCCCGGACCTAGTGAATGAAGGCAGTCATGAAGCTATATCTGAAGTATGTTGATTAGGAGGGATTATATAGGCTTTTGCTAACAACTGTGTTCATGTAAATGCTTTGAAGTTCAGAACCCTTCCTTATGGTCATTCTTTATGGTTCTGATGGGAAGAAGGTACAGTGTAGTTGGCTGCTGTTTTCTTTCTAGTGTAACACTGAATTGTGATTGCAGACCTTTCCCCTCAGTGTGCAATTTTCTTGAATTTTTCTTCTCCAGGAACATTTTTCTAGTGTTTCTGGTGTCCATGTCTCTATACGGTGTGCTTCAGAGGCTCCTAAGACCATGAAGAAGCAGAACAGTAGGGAGGCAATCACTAGCCAAGCCCTGCCTTGTTCACTAGATTGCATTTGGGCCACGTAGGGAAGAGGCAGTACCATTCTCCTGCTGTAATCAAAGAAGTCCATGGAAGAGTAGGAGACTTCTAGAAATTGTGAAAATCCTTAGAGGCTTGGGACAACTTAGCATAGCTTAAACTTTAGAAAACCATCTTTTGTTACGTGGTTTCAAGCATGATCTCTGGGCTTAAATACCTTCTGTCTCTGTTCTCAGGTTCTGGGACTCATGTCTTGCTGAATTGGACCAGCAGCCTTGGGGATGGTGAGAGGCCCCTCCCTATCGCTTCTCAGCTACAAGGCATGGCTGAAATCTGTAGCCTCTGAGTCCCCTAAGGAAAGGGCAAGTGATGCTTAGCTAGATAAATGTTTGCTAGTTATCTCTTAAAGGGATTTTTCCACCGAAGAGAAGTTTTCTTTTTATTTAACTGACACTATATCTTCAGCAGTATCTCCTTTCATGTTAGTAAGATGGCCTTGCCCACAGTTAGGTGTGTACCTGTCTTTAAAAAAATAAGATGTCTGTCAGTTACACTGCTATGACCTCAGGTTCCAGAATATCAAGGCAACATTCTTTAGGTGTTTCATTTTGGATTGAACCAAAGTTTAGAATCAATCAGCTTATTGTTGAAGGGAAAAAGGATACCCCAAGTGACAAGAAAATACCTATTAACTATGGATTGGTTTGGAAATTACTTCTCTAAGTTTCCTGAGGATGTTTCCTTTCTCAACACACATGCACCTCTGTTGCTTTCACTCGTATCATCTAAGGATGAACAACATTTTATCTCCAACTTGAGGTACGAAGTAGGGTGATTTTACCCCCAACTTTTGCTCTTTGGTTGGAATATCAAATCAATCTCTTATAGGGAGCCAGGAAAAAGAAAACTGGGCTCAGGAAGAAAGTAGCTGCTATCATTTCCCATGTGTACCTGAAAGGGGGGAAACTGACTAGTTTTTCCTGGCCTTGCTTGGCTGGTGAAAAAAGAGCTGACTTGGATGAAAGGGTGTCCGTATATTCTTAACTTAAAATGATGAACTCTGATCAAGCGAAACTTTATTTCTGGTGACTGCCAGTAATTTCCACCCTTTTGAAATCAAAACTCAAGAGTCTTGACTTTAGTGAAGAGTTTGAAATAATCAAGGAGGCCTCAGTGGAAGGCAGAATAAATTCCACGTGCTGCAAGTCTCAATAAGGAGATGGTGACATGAACACCCTCTGCCCCCAACCCCCAGTCAAAGCATCAGATGTGTGGGGACATGCAGTGGGGAGTGCATTTAGCTGCCAAGAGAGGTGAAAGAGTGAGGGTGAAATGGGGAAAGGCTGTGTATGTCATCCAGCTCTCAGCACTCACTTATTAGGAGCTGATAATGAGAATGACTGGAGTCAGCCTCCTGCCTTCCACCAGCTGAAGCCCCTCTCTGCTTCTTTCCCTTTCGGTGACCAACCCTCTTGGTCTGCCTGGGACTCTCCATCCTGGGAAAACCCTTAGGCCAGGGCAGACTGGAATGATTAGTCCCCCTGATTGAATTTTGAGGTATTTGGGTAGCACACGTGACCACTGAGAAACTGCCCCGGGTCTGCTTCCTCTGTTACTAGTTTCTCAGAGAACAGTATATACGTGCAAGATCCTTAATTTAAATAATAACAGTAGCTGCTATCTACTATATGCCAAGTACCTGGTGTTTAATCTTCAGTGCAACTATGTAAGTAGGATATTTTAAACCCAGTTTAATGCAAGAGGAGACCAGAGCTAAGGGCTGGGGCAGTTTGTGTTTTCCAAGGTCAAACAACTAGGATGCAGCTGAACCACATTTGACTTTGTCTAAATCTAAGCTCTGTTCCCTTTGCACTAGTTGAAGAAGTTGCTGGATTTGATGGCAAACGGTTAGCTGCTCAGGTTGAGAAACTCTGACCATCAGCTTTACCCACTGCTTCCAAACTCATTCCTCTTAATGGTAGTATAAGATTCTACCTATAGAATATAGAGTAATATACAGAGATAAAAGCTGGGCATGTGTGTGTGCTTAGTCATGTCCAATTCTTTGCAAACCTTTAGACTGTGGCCCTCCAGGCTCCTCAGTCCATGGGATTCTCCAGGCAAGAATATTGGAGGGGATTGCTATGCCTTCCTCCAGAGGAACTTCCTGAGCCAGGATCTGAACCCATGTCTCCTGTGTCTTTTGCATTAGCTGGTGGGTTCTTTTCCTGCTGAGCCATTGTGTGTGTGTGTGCTCAGTCGCATCCAACTCTTTGTGACCCTATGGACCATAGCCCATCAGGCTCCTCTGTCCACGGGACTCTCCAGGCAAGAATACTGGAGTGGGTTGCCATGTCCTCCTCCAGGGGATCTTCCCGACCCAGGGGTCTAACCCTTGTCTCCTATGAATCTTCCATTGGCAGGTGGGTTCTTTACCGCTAGCGCCACCTAGGAAGACTGGGGAAGCCCAAAATCTGTGCAGTTCAGTTCAGTTGCTCAGTTATGTCTGACTCTTTGTGACCCCATGGACTGCAGCATGCCAGGCTTCCCTGTCCATCATCAATTCCCAGAGTTTACTCAAACTCATGTCCATTGAGTTGGTGATGCCATCCAACCACCTCCTCCTCTGTCTTCCCCTTCTCCTCCCGTCATCTGTCTTTCCCAGCATCAGGGTCTTTTCAGATGAGTCAGTTCTTCACATCAGGTGGCCAAAGTATTGGAGTTTCAGCTTCAGCATCAGTCCTTCCAGTGAATATTCAGGACTGATTTCTTTTACGATGGACTGGTTGGATCTCCTTGCAGTCCAAGGGACTCTCAAGAGTCTTCTCCAACAGTTCAAAAGCATCAGTTCTTTGGCGCTCAGCTTTCTATTTATAGTCCAACTCTTGCATCCATACATGACTACTGGAAAAACCATAGCTTTGACTAGATGGACCTTTGTTCGCAAAGTAATGTCTGTTTTTTAATATGCTGTCTAGTTTGGTCATAACTTTTCTTCTAAGGAGTAAGCGTCTTTTAATTTCATGGGTGCAGTCACCGTCTGCAGTGATTTTGGAGCCCCCCAAAATAAAGTCTGTCACTGTTTACCCTGTTTCCCCATATAATTGCCTTGAAGTGATGGGACTAGATGCCATGATTTTAGTTTTCTGAATGTTGAGTCTTAAGCCAAGTTTTTCACTTCAGTCGTGTCCAAAATCTGCAGGAAGCTACAATAACTACTTTAGTTTGATGCCTGTAGCAGCCCCTGAATAACTATTCAATTTTTAAAGGAACTACGAAGTAACTGGCACATAGTGGATGCTCAGTTAAGGGTAGCTATGGTTATTTTAATTTTGACACATGAGCTGTTATCTTGAACTGAAATGTTTTAGCTAATGCATGTCAATTCAAACATAAAAATGGCCAAAGATTCAGAATATCCAAGGAAAGAAAATAATACAATTCTTCAGTTCAAAATTAAGCAAACACATACATACAAAACCCAGTCTTTTCCCCCCCACCAAGGAAAAGCTATCTCAGTTATTTGATTTGGAATAGAGGAGAGGCTTCCTTGCCGTAATGGGGTGTTACACATATAATCTGAGGTAGAAGCAGAAAATTCTCTTCTAGGGCTCCAAGCTATAAGTACATTTCTGAGGCAAATCTAATCTAGGGGCTCAGCTCTAAGAAATTCCTTTACTAAAATCATTGGAAATTCTTAGTGTAGTAATGGAAGTCCCAACTTGTAGGGATCACGTTAAGAGGTAAATGCACTGGGTTGTGTGGAGGCATATAAGAAGCTTTTAGGCTACTCTCAATAAAATCTTGATGTTTTTATGTAATCAGTTCACACCTGAGAGTTGTGCCTTTACTAGAGGATGAAACACAGTTATGGTCACATAATTTATAGCTATATTTGAGGAGGACTCATATAACAGATGTAACTTGTTGAAGGTAAAAGAGGAGAGTGAAAAGGCTGGTTTATGACTCAACATTCAAAAAACTAAGATCATGGCATCCAGTCCCATCACTTTAGGGAAAATAGAAGGGGAAAAAGTAGAAGCAGTGATAGATTTTCTTTTCTTCAGCTCCAAAATCACTGTGGACAATGACTGCAGCCATGAAATTAAGACATTTACTCCTTTGGAAGGAAAGGTAGGACAAACCTACACAGCATATTGAAAAGCAGACATTACTTTGCCAACAAAGGCCCATCTAGTCAAAGCTATGGTTTTTCCAGTAGTCATGTACAGCTGCGAGAGTTGGACCATAAAGCAGGTTGAAGGCCGAAGAATTGATGTTTTTGAACTGCGATGTTGGAGAAGACTCTTGAGAGTCCCTTGGATTGCAAGGAGATCAAACCAGTCAATCCTAAAGGAAATCAATCCTGAATATTCATTGGAAGGACTGATGCTGAAGCTGAAGCTCCAACACTTTGGCCACCTGATGTGAAAAGCCAACTCATTCAAAAAGACCCTGACGCTGAGAAAGACTGAAGGCAGGAGGAGAAGGGGATGACAGGATGAGATGGTTAAATAGCATCACCGACTCAATGGACATGAAATTAAAGGAAACTCTGGGAGATAGTGAAGGACAGGGAAACCTGGCGTGCTGTAGTCCATGGGGTCGCAAAGAGTTGGACACGACTGAGCATCTGAACAATAATAACAATATATAACAGAAGAGATACGTGAATTCAGTTTTATCCAATTCAGCGAATGTTGTGTACCCACTAAGTTTCGAGGAATGTGCTAGAGCCTGGGGATACAGGGAGAAAGCACAGGTGCCCCCTGACTGCAGGGAGTTCACATGGAAGCAGAGGAGATAAGATACATATAGAGGTAGTTTTTCTAGGGCCAATCTGAAAGCTTCATAGGGCCTTAGTCTGCTCACTTTCATAGCAAAATACCACAGACTGGGTAGCTCACAGAACAGATACTTTTCACAGGGCCAGAGGCTGGAAGTCTAAAATCAGGGTGCTAGCATGGTTGTGTCCTCATGAAGACTCTTCCTGGTTTGCAGCCTTCTCATTGTGTTTTTACATGGCCTTTCCTCTCTTATAAGCCAGTAGTCCTTATGGACCAGTATCCCACCTCTATTCCTCATTTAACCTTAATTGTCTCCTCAAAGCCCTGTCTCAAAATGTGGTCACATTGGAGGCTAGTTAGGTCTTCAGCATATGAATTTGGGGGGATATGATTCAGTCTATAACAATAGGCCCTAACCCATATCACAACAAATATATTAAAATGCACCCATACCAAATGTTATACCCATTATTATTATTATTTTGCTGCATAGTAAGTGAAAGAATTTTTATAATTCTGCTTTTGAAATTATTGGGCTCTGAGTAATTTATGATTGGCTGCTACTGCTTACAGAGAAGGCAGTGGCACCCTACTCCAGTATTCTTGCCTGGAAAATCCCATGGACGGAGGAGCCTGGTGGACTGCAGTCCATGGGGTCGCTAGGAGTTGGACACGACTGAGCAGCTTCACTTTCACTTTTCACTTTAATGCATTGGAGAAGGAAATGGCAACCCACTCCAGTGTCCTTGCCTGGAGAATCCCAGGGACAGGGGAGCCTGGTGGGCTGCCGTCTCGGGTCGCACAGAGTCGGACACGACTGAAGAGACTTAGCAGCAGCAGCAGCTACTGCTTAGCAGTCAGTCATTCTTGGATTTCTTTTTTTTTTTTACAAAATTAGAAAATCATCAATTGTTTTCAAATGTAGTGAGATACTACGTCTGAATTCCAAATTTGACCTTAATGAGATAGATATGATACTAGATTTTTATGTTTAATTGAGCATTTACTAATTTATACTTTGCAGTTTTTATATTTTGTAGCCAATATATTTTTTCCAGGTCTTAAACACTTCTGTAGGCTCTTGTAAAGCTTGCTAGGCCCTATGCCTTGTCTATAATGTCAAATGGACGAAAGGGTGAGATGTCTCTTAGCTCTGCTTCACACTCCTAGGTAGGTCACTCCTAACTTCCTTTGCTCTTCCAAACTGGTGTGGCGTTCCCAGCTGACGTGTCTCGCTGGCACTATAGCCTGGCTGGTTCCGAGCACCCTTATCCCTTCCACCCTACCTCATAGTCTTGTTTTCCTTGCCATCTCTGGTACATTGACATCACCATCTACCTGGTAGGAGACTCAGAAGCCATTGCAGTGATCATAAGTCTCCCAAGTCCACCTGTTTCAGGTTTCAAGCTGTTATGAGGATGACTACATGGAAATTGCCTGGAAACATTGAATATCAATTTCTATGCGTCGTCCCTAGAGTCCTGTGTAGTGGTCTTGGGGCTTGGGTATAATAGGGCTTGGGAATTATTTTTTTTTTAACAAGCTTGGAAATGACTCTGATGCGGGAGGGATTGGGTGCAGGAGGAGAAGGTACAACAGAGGATGAGATGGCTGGATGGCATCACTGACTCGACAGACAAGAGTTTGGGTGAACTCCGGGAGTTGGTGATAGACAGGGAGGCCTGGCGTGCTGCAATTCATGGGGTCGCAAAGAGTCAGACATGACTGAACTACTGAACTGAACTGAATGTGCTGTAAGGTTTGAGAAGGTTTGGACTTGGGCAATATTGGTGAAATGAAAAAAGAGATGTGGATCTTTATAACAAGAACAATGTCCCTATATTATGATAACATGAAATCCCATTGGCTTTAATGTTCCAAATCAGAGGTTCTCAAAGGACTCCCCAGCTGTTTCCAAAATGCCCCCAGAGTGTTGCCTTAAGGATGTTCAGGAGCATTCTCTCCTGGCCTCTAGTCTTAGTGTTCCAGAATAGGAAATGGCAGCCCACTCCAGTATTCTTCCCTGGGAAACCCCACGAACAGAGGAGCCTGGCAGGCTATAGTCTGTGGGGTCACAAAGAGTCAGCCATGATTTAGCGACTGAGCATGCACGCCCTGTAGCAACAGCTATTATAGGAAGAAATTCTGCTGTCTCTTTATTTTCTCTCGAGTATGAGGCAGGCTCTGTATTTCTTCATAACACATCAGCAGAGACCAAGTGCAAACTCATAATGAAGCTTGCTAAAAGAGCAGAGGGAAAAAATAGCTCCTATTATGTATAGGCTTAGATGCATTTTCAGCCCCTCTACCCTACTCTTTACCTGCCCCTTCCAAGGCCAGACGACAGCTTATCCTTCACTCTAGTACTCATTCCAGATATATCCCTATGGTAAGAGTTCAGGCAAAACTAACTTTCAGTCCAAGAAAGAGACAGAAATTTTTTCTCACCTCGCTGTTGAAGCCTGTCCCCTGGGCCTGGTTTTTTATTTCAGAATGATTGAGCAGAGTATCTGTGCCCTTCAGGGGAAATCAAACCAAAGCTGTACTTTGTGGCTGCACTAGGACAATCCTACATACAGTAGTATGGTATTGAGATATATTCTAAAGCCGAGATTATTCACTTAAATGATACCATCTGTTCAGTAGCCTCGTCCAGATTTAGATGTATGTACACTTAGTCTAATTCTTTGTCTTTTCAATAAAGGTTCAAAATCCTTGCAATATAGTCTTACTCATGGTCACCTAGTCACACATGCTGTGGGCACAGTAAATGAATTATGTGCCCTTCAGTTGATATAATAACTGTATATGGTAGTTTTTTCTTCTTAAATTTTAACAAACAGAAAGCAGAGAGGTTAAGCAGCTTAACCAAGGTCAAACTTCCAGGAAGGGGCACACTGAGGTTTGAGCTGAGGCCCCTTGGTTCCAAATCTGTGAATCTAACTATTATGAAACACAGAGAATTGCTGAGGTAGTAGACTGAATATTGAGTTTGAATAATGGGACTTGGAATAGTAATGCATTAATTAAAATGGGGCAAAAAATCAGAAGAGGTGGTGTGATGGAGGAGGAGGGAGGGAGATGGTAAGGTCAGCTTGGGCTATGGAACAAGAGCCACTGGGGATCATTGGGTCCTTGTCTCTTGGTCACTCTGTCCTGGCTTGATGAGTATATTTCTGAATCATCTTCTTTGTTTCCAAGTTAATCACCATCCTTGACTCTCCAGGAGCTGTGCACCAGCCCAGGCTGTGGTGAAGCAGCCTTTCCGGGGAGCCAGCAGCAGGACAGCAATCACATCCATTGTCCAGACTGGTGGGGACTGGAGCACTGGCCTCTTCAGTGTCTGCAGAGATAGGAGAATCTGTATGTTTTTTTCTCTTCCTTTAAGTTCTTTACTATTTTCTTTCCTGAGACACCAGTAGGTAGAAAAACTATGTTAGGTGCAAGGACAGAAATTAAATGGTTTCAGACTAACTGGACTAATATTCTAGTGACTCAGATATACTCCTTGGCAGGAAGAATTTTGCTTTCAGTGATGTGGATGTTTTGAAAGAGTAAGTGGTGACTTAAAAGATTTTTTAAGTGACAAAATCCACTGTAAACAAAGATGCACAAAATGGGCTCCTTTGTCTGCGGCTGATGGAGCATAAATTATTACAGGTTTCTTGGTGAATGGCTAGTAATACCTGTAAAAACAACCTCAAGTGTAATGTAGCCTTTGGCCTAGTAATTACATTTTTAGGCATTTAGTCTAAGGAAACAAATCATGTGCAAGGTTTTAGCAATATCATTAAAATTGGCAGCACTGGTTATTGTAGCAACAATCTAGAACAAACCAAGTATTCAATGGGGGCTTCCATACCATGAATTATACAGCCATTAAAAGTCATATTGTAGAATGATACTTAACTGAAATGGAAAAATGTTGGGATACATTTTTAAGTTAAAGAATCAGATTGTAAAACCATACATATTAGACATTATTTGGAGGAGGATATTTAGAGAAATATCTGGAAGGATACAAATACAAATACTTATAGCAGTTGTCTCCAGATGGTATGCTAATGAATAATTTTTCTTTTTGCTTATTTCTAGTATTTCTGTGAGGAAAGTGTATTACTCTCATAACAGTAAGACCAATCATAAAAAGAAGCTCCCTTTGTTGACTGAAATCTTCAGATGCTGGTTTAGCTGTGAAGAAGCACCAGCAGCACTGTCCTGTACTGCATGATTTTCCCCTGGGTTAAAGTTCAGAGCACATGGATTCTATTTCTACCTTAGGACATTCTGACTGGTCTCTGGTACCACCTGTCAGTATCCTTTTCCAGGACCTGATGCTCTTGCCCTAAGGAGTAACTTGGTCACAGAATCTTCTTTTTTTAGGGGGTGGTTGCCTTTCTGATGGATGAGGGCTAGTTTCTTAAGTTCAATAGACTTTAATATTTTCAAAGAATATGGCTTCCCACCCTGTAGAGGCTCTGACAAGATCTGAATTTGTCCTAAAGCCTCACAGGATGTATCAACCAGAGAGCTCTGAGCCATTATCCAATCCAAGGCTTATTCAGCTGGGTCTGGCTGAGTCAAAAGCTCTAAACCATTTCTGGTGTTCTGATCATCCAAGCCTGAGCCTTCACTGTTTGCCTGGGCCTCACAGCCAAGAGACCTCCCAGCTCTAAACCATACCTTCTGTTGCTATCCCTTTGACCATCTGACCCAGAGCCCAGCAGATTTCTTCCTGCCACTGCTACGCATGTGAACTCCTGACCAGACAATTATGGCAGCTGTTCTCTGATTCTCTTAGGATTCTTCCTGGTTCTTGTCCACACTCTCTGATTTTGGTTGTTACCCAGTGTTGTAGTTACAGAGAAGGCAGAATAACCATAGGGAGATATGGAGACTGTACCCCAATTTGGGAACTGGACGATTTTCTTTTCATAGCTTGTAGCTGGTGATTGGGAGTTGGGGTATCAATGCATTTCCAAGTAGAGCAAAGCTTGAAATATAATGTAGTGGTTAGGAGAACACATTTGTGTTGGGTATAGTCCTCGCCTTGAATCTTAACTCTGCTTCTTACTGGCAATTTGACTTTGAACAAATTCTCAGAGTCTTCATTTTTCCACCTCTAAAATGAGGGTAAATAAATGTGTCCACCTTAAAGATTGTCAAGATTAAAGCAGATAATGCATAGAACCTACTCAAGAACACTGGTCTGGGAACACAACTGGATCAGAGTCTTTTTTGGTTGCCTACTATATTGGGTTAAACACTGTCCCCTCAAAATTCCTGTTCACCTATAGGCTCTGCATGTGGCCTTATTTGGAAACAGTCTTGCATTGTTGTCAAGTTAAAAAGAGGTTATGCTAGATTAGGGTGGGCTCTAATCCAATGACTGGTATTCTTAAGGAAATTTGGACACACACACAGCAAAGATTGCCATGTGAAGACAGGCACAGATTAAATAATGCATCTATAAACCAGACACGGTCAGGGAGCGCCAGCAACTACCAAAAGTTTGGAGACAAGCATGGAAAAGACTTTCCCCAGAGCTTCTGGAGGATCAACTCTGCCAACACATTGACTTCAGACTTCTAGCCTCCAGATTCTCCAGTGAGAAAATACTTTCTATTGTTTGAGACATCCAGTCTGTGGTATTTTGTTATGGCAGCCCTAGGAAATTAATACTGAAGCAAACAATGAATTTCATTAGGAGGCTATGGGGCAATTCACAAAATCAGGAAATAAATGAAAACCTGTGCTTACGAGGGACAAGATGCATTATCAGGAGATAGTTGACAAACTGGTCAACTCCAAACATTTTAATCCTTATGCTTTCCTGTCTGAGAATTACTCTGTCAGCAATGGAGCCCAATTTGCCTAGCCTAAGTCATACCTGCTGCTTGACCAGCCCAGGGCATTTTGAGTGACAGTTCTCCCACTACGGCTGGCAATAGTGAAGGGGTATTTTCCCAAATTCACTGCTGGGGTGTGTTATCATGAACACCCCCCTCCCCACTGCAATAATACACAGTAAAGACCTTAGTAGATCTCAAGTATTAATATTGTTAGTATAAATTTTTATCTTCCAGCATGTTGAGAGCAAAGAGTAGAATCAGGAGACTTAGACTGCTGCTGCTGCTGCTAAGTCGCTTCAGTCGTGTCCGACTCTGCGACCCCACAGACGGCAGCCCACTAGGCTCCTCTGTCCCTAGATTCTCCAGACTAGCTGCTGCCTAATTCCAAGAGTACTTTAAAAAAGTTGATCAAAGAAAGGACACTCCACCACCCCCTCTGCCTTAAACATTGTTTCACTGCTTAGCTCTGCACCCCACCCCCAACAATGTTCTGGAGATCCAGAACACTGGGTCTTCTGGGTCCCTGCTTGTCCATTTGAGAGCCCATTCTAGGGCCAGGGAGGAAGGAAGGACATGTGAAGAATACAGTATTCTTTAGAGTTGGACGTCACCTGCACAGGAGAGACCATGGATATTATAGTACCAGGTGATCGTGAATGTTCTGTGTCCTAACTGATCTTCCCTGGATGGGCCTCTGCTTCATGACTGCTCATAGTGTCTCTAAGCTCATTGTCTCACCAGAAAATTTAAAGGCAGTAGGACTTTATACGCTGGTTGTCTGCACCACAGTTCCCAGGACACAGCTGGAGCACTAGTGCCATGAGTGGTGGATTTTTTTCCTTCTTTGTCTAAAAGGGCTACTTCAACCACAAAGTTTTATTTCAAGCAAATCACTGTGACAGTAGTTGTGGCAAACTTGGAAACAAAATGGAGATCTTCTTTCCATGACTTTGTTTCACATCAGGTTCCCACCCTGGGAACCGTTTTTTGCATTAAATGTTGAGAATGACTGCTACAATTTGTCATCCATTAAGCAAAGGGTACATTATGAGCAGTGATGATTTCCATTTATTTCTGACATTTTGATTCTTCATTTAATTGCGATTCTATTTTTTAAACTGCCTCCCTCTTCCCACCTCGGCTCTTTCATCTGAATTCACACCGCACAGGGATTAGAAATAGGTGCTTCTATGTCCTTTGAAGATGTGGCTTCTGAAAGCTCAGATGAGAAGATGAAGCCAAGATGAAATAAGTGGCTGTGAAATGGCTTCACGGGTGAAAGGCTGGCTGTTCCAGCTGGGGATGTTTGTGATGTTGTCTCAGAGGAGGTTGATGTGGAAGGTGTAATCAACCTGGGTTTATAATTCAGCCGGTATTTACCTATGTATAGTCATGTGATAGGTGTTACAGACATAATAGTGAACAAGACAGAGATGGTTTCTGAGAGGAGATGGGCAATAAGCAAACAGACAAATAATTGTAGTGGGGCTAAGTGCCATGGAGGAAATAAACAGGGTGTTTTGAAAGGAAATTATAGGGGTTAAGTAAAGGATGGCAACTCTGGGGAACTGACTTAAGCTGATTTCTGAAAGATGGTAAACAGCCAGCCACTAAAACCACCTTCCCTGTGGAGGCACCATAAGTGTCAGGCAGCAAAGAGATTTGTGTGGACGAGGAATCATCAGATGCCCAAGATGGGGAGGGGGAAACAGGCCAGGAATTTCTCTTTGGTTTTCTGGAAGAGGAAGAGGCATGAAAAGGCCCCAGACTTGGAGTCACATCCCTGAACTGTATTTTGGGTACACTGTATACCATCTGCAAGCAGTCACAACTGGTCATGCTCACTGGTCTTGCCCAGCAGAGATCTGACAAACAGGAGGTGCTTATGAATATTTCCTGAACGACAGACACATCAATGAATGAATTTTAACCTGTATTCTCACTTGTTTCCTTCTTTACTGCACTTCCCTGAAACAATCATACAAACAGAATCAGAAGGGATATTGAGGTCACCTGGTCTGGGCCCTCACCAGCTTGTCTAAGTTCCCGCTACAGGAGGCCTGGCAAGGACCTGACAGCCTTGGCTTTCTGAACATTTCTAGGGAGGAGGGCTCCTCTCCCTTGGAGCCTGCTCAGTGCTTAAAAAATGGTTTTAAATAGATTACCAGGCACATGATACAAAATTCAAAAGTACCTGTCCCTTTAGTATATGAAGAGCAGGAAGTCCATCCCTGTTCTCCCGTGCTGCCCAGTTGTTCCCAGAGCCCATCACTCTTACCTGAGCCCCAATGTAGTCTGTAAAGATATAAACCATTTTAGTGAAGATAGATTAATTTTTTAATTAGAAAAGTATCATATAATCATAGGAATAAAGAAAAATATAAAAGGCTATAAAGGAAGAAAGCAGTACCCTATAATTCCAGCCACCAGAGATAAACAGTGTTAATATTTAAGTATCTATCCTTCCAGATTTTTCCTGTATATGTGGTATATATAATTGATGCAAATAATGGAATTATAAACACGCAGTTCTGTGTTTTTATTTGGTTTTAATTTAACAATATAGGTGATCAGGCCATATCAGCTCTTCTGGAGCTAATATTTTAAATGGCTGCATAGATTCCATTGTATGAAAGTACCACAATTCATTTATCCACAGTTCTTACTAGCAGACCTTTTTGTGGTTTCCAGATGTTTTGCTATTCAAACCAGTGCTCTGTGAGTATACTCGTATCGGCGCCATATGTGTGTCCACTGACCTGTCGGGTAATTGCTGAGGAGTAAAGAGATGGCAAGAATACACAGAAGAACTGTTCAAGAAAGATCTTCACGACCCGGATAATCACGATGGTATGATCACTCATCTAGAGCCAGACATGCTGGAATGTGAAGTCAAGTGGGCCTTAGAAAGCATCACTACAAACACAGCTAGTGGAGGTGATGGAATTCCAGTTGAGCTATTTCAAATCCTGAAAGATGATGCTGTGAAAGTGCTGCACTCAATATGCCAAATTTGGAAAACTCAGCAGTGGCCACAGGACTGGAAAAGGTCAGTTTTCATTCCAATCCCAAAGAAAGGCAATGCCAAAGAATGCTCAAACTACCACACAATTGCACTCATCTCACATGCTAGTAAAGTAATGCTCAAAATTCTCCAAGCCAGACTTCAGCAATACGTGAACCGTGAACTTCCAGATGTGCAAGCTGGTTTTAGAAAAGGCAGAAGAACCAGAGATCAGATTGCCAACATCTGCTGGATCATGGAAAAAGCAAGAGAGTTCCAGAAAAACATCTATTTCTGCTTTATTGACTATGCCAAAGCCTTTGACTGTGTGGATCACAATAAACTGTGGAAAATTCTTCCAGAGATGGAAATACCAGACCACCTGACCTGCCTCTTGAGAAATCTGTATGCAGGCCAGGAAGCAACAGTTAGAACTGGACATGGAACAACAGACTGGCTCCAAATAGGAAAAGGAGTACGTCAAGGCTGTATATTGTCACCCTGCTTATTTAACTTATATGCAGAGTACATCATGAGAAACGCTGGACTGGAAGAAACAAGCTGGAATCAAGATTGCTGGGAGAAATATCAATCACCTCAGATACACAGATGACACCACCCTATGGCAGAGAGTGAAGAGGAGCTAAAAAGCCTCTTGATGAAAGTGAAAGAGGAGAGTGAAAAAGTTGGCTTAAAGCTCAACATTCAGAAAACAAAGATCATGGCATCTGGTCCCATCACTTCATGGGAAATAGATGGGAAACAGTGAAAACAGTGTCAGACTTTATTTTTTTTTGCTCCAAGATCACTGCAGATGGTGACTGCAGCCATGAAATTAAAAGATGCTTCCTCCTTGGAAGAAAAGTCATGAGCAACCTAGATAGTATATTCAAAAGCAGAGACATTACTTTGCCGACTAAGGTCCGTCTAGTCAAGGCTATCGTTTTTCCAGTGGTCATGTATGGATGTGAGAGTTGGACTGTGAAGAAGGCTGAGTGCCAAAGAATTGATGCTTTTGAACTGTGGTGTTGGAGAAGACTCTTGAGAGTCCCTTGGACTTCAAGGAGATCCAACCAGTCCATTCTAAAGGAGAGCAACCCTAGGATTTCTTAGGAAGGAATGATGCTAAAGCTGAAGCTCCAGTACTTTGGCCACCTCATGCGAAGAGCTGACTAATTGGAAAAGACTCTGATGCTGGCAGGGATTGGGGGTAGGAGAAGAAGGGGACGACAGAGGATGAGATGGCTGGATAGCATCACTGACTCGATGGACATGAATCTGAGTGAAGTCCGGGAGTTGGTGATGGACAGGGAAGCCTGGCATGCTGCAATTCATGGGGTCGCAAAAAGTCGGACATGACTGAGCGACTGAACTGAACTGAAACCTGCTGGTCAGAGCACATGTCCCATTTTACGTCTCCACGGATGCTGCCAAACAGCTCTCCGTTTAGAAGCTGTACTAATTTACACTCCCACCTGCCTCAATGTATGAGCAAGCTCTATTCCTTTTTTAAGCATCTTTTTCTGTTAGGTGATTCTGCCTTTTTGTAATAACTGATCTGAAATGTGCCTCACTGTAGTTTCCACCCACTTTTCCTGCTTCTGCTCCCTGGGGCTCCACATGGTTCTCTGTGGCTCCTTTTTATCTTGACTCCCTCTGTGAGTTAGAGGGATGAATAGTGAGCCACATTCCATGCTTGAGGGTGGAGTTCATGTCAGAGAACAGGCCAGGAATATTTAGGCGATGGGAGCTGACATAACCCACAGGCCTTTGAGTGTAAGAGGAAGAGGCTGCATTTATGGCTTGGATCTTTCTTGACCCTGAGTTTCTTAAAAAAAAAAAAAAAAAAAATATATATATATATATATACATACATATCTATATATGTATGTATTGGAATATATGGGGCTTCCCTTGTGGCTCAGATGGTAAAGCGTCTGCCTACAATGTGGGAGACCGGGGTTCGATCCCTGGGTCGGGGACTTCCCCTGGAGAAGGAAATGGCAACCCACTCCAGTATTCTTGCCTGGAAAATCCCATGGATTGGAATATATGTGTGTGTGTGTCTGTATATATATATATACACACACACACATGCATACACAAATAACATGAATATGCTTATTTTATTAAAAAATGGAACATTACAGAAAACAACCATGTCACTCTTTTTCATTTACATATGCATCTATTAGTAATATATACTACTGCTTTGTAGCTCTTTAAACAAAGCATAAATGGTATTATGCTATAATATTATTATGCAGTTTGATTTTTTTAGCTCAAAATATATCTTAGAGATTTATCTCTGTTGTTACTTAATTTATCTTTCACTGCATTCTTAATCATTCCCTAGTATGATTTACATCATCATGATCTATTTATGCTTTTGTCTATCAATATACACGTTTTACATTTTAAGTCACAAATAATGCAGCACTGGATATCCTTGTACCTGCCTCTTTGTGTACATGTGTCAGCATTACTTTTATACGTGGAATTACTGGATCCCAGAGTATTTAAAAATTTTACTTGATTCAGCCAAGTTGCTTTTGAAAGTGTGCCAATTTCCACTCCCATCTGTGTGGGGAGTACCTATTTCTTACAGTGTCCCACATTTGATATTAAAAAATTAAGAAAAATTTGGCACTCTTATTGGTAATAAATGGTTTCTGATTGTCAATATGCAATTCCCTGATTACTAATGATGTTGAACAACTTGTCATGTTTGTTATTGGCCATTTGTGTTTCTTGTTGAGTGAATTACCTATTCATGTCTTATGTTCGTTTTCTTTTGTTTAATCCTTTATATATTGATTTGTAGGATTTCTCTGTATATTCTGGATACTAAACCTTGGTCTATGATATAGGTAGCAGAATTTCCTCCGAGAGTCTCCTTCAGACAAAGGATTCCATCATCCTGCCCTGAGCAAAGATCTTTCATTTCCTAAAGAAGCTGCATAATTTCAGCCTGTCCCACAGGAAAAAATACCAAGTGGTGGTAGTGAGGGCACTGTCTTGGAACACACAACTCCACAGTTGTTTACTAGATAAATACATAAAACGTGAGATCATATGGCATATGTGTTATGTGTAGTAGTTGAGACTTTGGCGTCAGACTTATTTGAGTTTAAACGTGGCCTCTGCATCTTCCTAATAAATGTATGAACTTGGGCAAATAGCTTCAATCCTCTGGGCTTTAGATTGCTCATCTGTAAAATGGGCCTAGTAAGAGTAAATTTCATAGGATTGTTGTGAGAATTAAGTGAGTTAATACATGTAAAGTACTTTTAGCAGGGCTTGGCACATGGTAAAATCTGTGTAATTACCAGCTATTATGTAATAAAACTTTGGCTTTTATAGTGCTTTGTTTTTATTATATCTGGCTTCTGTCCCAAGGTAATTGAATTTTGGGTGTGTTTCCTCAGTATCTATTACTGCCTCATAATGAACACTAAGATAACGTGGCTATACAATGGGAAGGCTTAAAAATAAAATTAACAGCATGTGTTATTTAAAAAGACATATGAGTCATAAAAATAAGGTACAAGAATTCCAGTGCACAAAACAACATCTTTACAAAAGGCTTATGAAGGATGGTGGGCATTTCTTTGTCAGTTAAAGTGGTACGGTGCAGGCAATTGTATAAACACAATTTATTACTCACTTAGCTTGCCAGCTTTATAATTATGCAACTTTGATTAATTTTTTATTTGCAGAGATACACACTACTGTATTTTGTAACTGATGCATAAAATTAGTTTTGGTTGACTTCTATGTACTGTGATTTCAAAGTTCCCTAAATCAGGGCTGCATACCATATTACCACTCTGAACTTACGGTAAGTTCTTGGGCCACTTGTTATCCCTTGACCTGTTCGTACCAGTTGTCAGTGCTGTGTGGGGCTTGCTGATCTTGCTAGGAGTAATGATCTTTTTAACTGTGGGCTGAAACATCCTAGACTTAATCAAGGCTGAATTTAGTGTTTGCTTTGGGCCAAGTGATGACTGCAATACATAATCTAGCAATTATCTCAAGATTCCTGATGAAAGAGAGGAAATAGACATTCTGTTCCTGGAAGGTAGGCTGCTCCTCATCCTCCTCCCATTCCAGCCTCATGCCCGTTGTGTGCATGTGCTCCCTCACCCCTTACATGAAATGGAGGAAGTCCAGAATCCAGGCACATCCCCTGGAGGTTATAAGATAAAACAGCATTCCTAGATTTCTGCTTCTTTGTCACTGAAACTAGGAGTGGGATTCTGTACTCCTGACTGTTGAAGAAGGAGGGAGGGATGAAGAGTCAGAGACTGGTCTTTGACAGGGCATTTTTAAAAATTAATTTATTTTAATTGGAAGCTAATTACTTTACAATATTGTAGTGGATTTTGCCATACATTGACATGAATCAGCCATAGGTGTACATGTGTTCCCCATCCTGAACCCCTCCTCCCACCTCCCTCCCCATCCCATCCTGGGTCATCCCAGTGCACTAGCCCTGAGTACCCTGTCTCATGCATCGAACCTGGACTGGCGATCTGTTTCACATATGATAATATACATGTTTCAATGCTATTCTCTCAGATCATCCCACCCTTACCTTCTCCCACAGAGTCCAAAAGACTGTTCTGTACATCTGTGTCTCTTTTGCTGTCTCACATAGAGGGTTATCGTTACCATCTTTCTAATTCCGTATATATGCGTTAGTATACTATATTGGTGTTTTTCTTCCTGGTTTATTTCACTCTATAAAATAGGCTCCAAGTTTCATCCACCTCATTAGAACTGATTCAAATGTGTTCTTTTTAATGGCTGAGTAATACTCCATTGTGTATATGTACCACAGCTTTCTTATCCATTCGTCTGCTGATGGACATCTAGCTTGCTTCCATGTCCTGGCTATTATAAACAGTACTGTGATGAACATTGGGGTACACTTGTCTCTTTCAATTCTGGATTCCTCAGTGTGTATGCCCAGCAATGGGACTGCTGTGTCATATGGCAGTTCTATTTCCAGGTTTTTAAGGAATCTCCATACTGTTCTCCACAGTGGCTGTACTAGTTTGCATTCCCACCAACAGTGTAAGAGGGTCCCTTTTCCCCACACCCTCTCCAGCATTTATCATTTGTAGATTTTTGGATAGTAGCCATTCTGACCAGCATAAGATGGTATCTCATTGTGGATTTGATTTGCATTTCTCTGATAATGAGTGATGTTGAGCATCTTTTCATGTGTTTGTTAGCCATCTGTATGTCTTCTTTGGAGAAATGTCTGTTTAGTCCTTTGGCCCATTTTTTGGTTGGGTCATTTATTTTTCTGAAATTGAGCTTCAGGAGTTGCTTGTATATTTTTGAGATTAGTTGTCAGTTGCTTCATTTGCTATTATTTTCTCCCATTCTGAAGGCTGTCTTTTCACCTTGCTTATAGTTTCCTTCGTTGTGCAAAAGGTTTTAAATTTAATTAGGTCCCATTTGTTTATTTTTGCTTTTATTCCCATTACTATGGGAGGTGGGTCATAGAGGATCCTGCTCTATGATTTATGTTGGAGAGTGTTTTGCCTATGTTTTCCTCTAGGAGTTTTATAGTTTCTGGTCTTACGTTTAGATCTTTAATCCATTTTGAGGGTTTTTTTTTTTTTTTTTTTTTTTCTGTGCATGGTGTTAGAAAGTGTTCTAGTTTCATTCTTTTACAAGTGGTTGACCAGTTTTCCCAGCACCACTTATTAAAGAGATTGTCTTTTCTCCATTGTATATTCTTGCCTCGTTTGTCAAAGATCAAGTGTCCATGTTGCTGCTGCTGCTAAGTCGCTTCAGTCATGTCTGACTCTGTGCGGCCCCATAGATGGCAGCCCACCAGGCTCTGCTGTCCCTGGGATTCTCCAGGCAAGAACACTGGAGTGGGTTGCCATTTCCTTCTCCAATGCAAGAAAGTGAAACATGAAAGTGAAGTCGCTCAGTCATGTTTGACTCTTCACAACCCCATGGACTGCAGCCCTCCAAAGTTCCTCTGTCCATGGGGTTTTCCAGGCAAGAAAGGAGTGGGTTGCCATTGCCTTCTCTGAAGGTGTCCATAGGTGTGTGGTTTTATCTCTGGGCTTTCTATTTTGTTCCATTGATCTATATTTCTGTCTTTGTGCCAGTACCATACTGTCTTGATGACTGTAGCTTTGTAGTATAGCCTGAAGTCAGGCAGGTTGATTCCTCCAGTTCCATTCTTCTTTCTCAAGATTGCTTTGGCTATTCCAGGTTTTTTTGTATTTCCATACAAATTGTGAAATTATTTGTTCTAGTTCTGTGAAAAATACCGTTGGTAGCTTGATAGGGATTATATTGAATCTATAGATTGCTTTGGGTAGCATTCTCATTTTCACTATATTGATTCTTCTAGTATGCTAGTGACATGGTATGTGAGCCTTTGTGTCTGTTGCACTAGAAGGCTATGAACACTACCATGTCACACTCAGTAGAGTGAATAAGATAAAAAAAGACTGATGATAGCAAATGTTGGTGAGGCTGTGGAACAACAAACTCTCATATGTTGCTGGTGGGAATATAAAGTGGCACAAATACTTTGAAGAACTCTTTGTGAATTTCTGGTAAGATTAAATTTACATCTACCCCATGACCTAGCAATTCCACCTGCAGGAATCCACCCAAGTGAAATGGAAATGTCTGTCCACATAAATACTTGCATATGAATGTTCAAAGTACTTAACCATAATAGCAAAAAATGGAATTATCAGTTGGAAAATAGATAAATGATTTATAGAATATTTATACATTGGAGTTACTCCTCAACAATAAAAAGAACAAAGTACAGATGCCTATAACAACATAGATGAATTTCAAGAAACATGCGGTTGAACAAAAGACAGTTACAAAAGTAAACATGATCCATTTATATGAAGTTCACAAAGAGGTAATACCCCTTAATGGGAATAGAAATCAGAATAGTGATCATGACTGGAGTGGGGTGGGAGGACTGGGATCATTTGGGAAGGGACACAAGGGAGCTCTCTGGGGTGAGGGCAGTGTTCTACATGTTTGGGTACTTCAGTGAATGTGATTGTCACAACTCATCCAACTCAAAGTTTATGGTCTGTGGATTTTCTTGTATATAAATTATGCCTCAATTACGTATTTATTGAATACATTTTTAAAAGTTATGGTTAATTTTTTTTTTCTCTTTCACAGTTCAGATTACTTGTATTCATCAAGGTTGTGATCTTTTGCTGTGATGTTAACATCTTAATCATTTACCAGGGATTTATAACCTGCGGTCCAATGATAGCTTTCAATGGATCCTTGAACCCTGTGAAACTGAGTGCACAATTTTGCATTTCTGTGTGCATGTATTTTTCTTTCCCCTTAAAAGTTCATAGCTATCACCGTATACTCAAAAGGGTCCATGACCCCAAAATGTATTTAAAACAGAATCTCTGTATTAATGGCTCATGCAGGATGTGTAGGGAATGGTATCAGTAAGTTAAAGATGAATGAATGAATAAATGATCAACTGTTTCCAGTACATGTTTGAGGAACCAAGCTTCTACTAGTTTACAGATTAAAACTGGCAGATGTCAGTGGCTCCATGAAACTGCAAACATTAGAGAAACCTTCAGGCCTGAGATACAGAATAAAGTCCTGATAAGAATAGTAGGCAGAATCAGTGTATCATAAAAGAGCTTTCAATCACATATATAAAAAAGATGCCTGCTATTCAAAAGTATTATATACTGTGTCTATTTTAAATATTGAAATTAGATAGATGAGCATAATAGAAACAACACGTTTCAACTATAAAAATTATTTAATACTTTACTCTTGACAGTAAAAACAATTACTGTAGTGAATGTTAACAGAATTGTAGCAGGTTCAGCTTCACAAGTGTTTAACAAAAGAAGACAATTTTGATGTGGCTCAGTTATGGCAATTTTCATACACTGAGTTTTGAGAATTGGTTATTCATCCTCAATCCCTGATTGTAGGGAGACAAAGCAGCATTAAATTGATGGCATAGGGTTGTAAATGCTCTTTGAGATGTGAAGTGACTCCAGGCACCTCTGAGCACCTTGACTTGCTTTTATGTGGTTATTGACAGGTTTCTGTGGCCTCTTTTGTCCCATATGTCTTGAGTGCGACATCGCCAGGCATTATGGAGAGTGTTTTTGTTGGCCACTGTTACCTGGGTCCACCTTGGCGCTGAGAATTGGCACCAGAGAGAGACTTAAAATACGGGTAAGTGTGTTTGGATGTATATGTATATGAGAACCTGGATGGATGCCTTTCAAACCTGTGATTATTTTTATAAATGAGGTGTGGGTGAGGATATTAAAAACACCATACATAGTGGAAGGCTTTGGGAAAGGAAAGGGAAGAAATTTCTCATTTCACTTGTTACTAGGATGTATATTAAACCAAAGTGCCACATTTTGAAGGGTATTTCCAAGGGAGACCTATTATAATTAGATTGTTGGCCAGTGAGCCACTTCTGTTTCTCTCTTGTTACATCAAGATAAGACAGTTGTTGTTGTTTAGTTACCCAGTTGTGTCTGACTCTTTGCGACCCTATAGACTGCAGCATGCTAGGCCTCCCTGATCCTCACCATCTCCCAAAGTTTGCCCAAGTTCATGTCCATTGCTTCGGTGATACCATCCAGCCATCTAATCTTCTGTCATCTCCTCCTCCTGCCCTCAATCTTTCCAATGATGACAGGTCGACATGCAACAAATTTGAAGGATAAACTTGGGATAATCTCACTTAAAATGTAGGCTCTCTGGCATATACAGAATTCACTTAGGGGATTCCCTGAGGACACTTCAAAGAACCAGAAAATTTCTAGTGTGGTTGAGACTGAGGTACAAGGAAAGTCTGAGGACAGACAAGTCATACCTACTCAGATGTGTACAGATAAAAAGGCATCTTTTTATCTGTTCTTGTGGAATGATCCCTAAGATGTATATTTAGCAAAAGAATATATATATATGTAAAATGTAATATGTACATATCTTTACATATCTGTATGCCTAGACTTAGAATTTATCTGGAAGTCTATATAAGGACTGCCCACAATGGTTGTGTCCTGACAGGTAACTGGGTGGCCAGGGGGGGTTACTTTTTACTTCCTCTCCCTTCTTACTGTGGGAATTTTGGATCATGTACACTTATTACTCCAGATAAGTAAATAAAATAATTATAAATATTAAGTTCTAAGAGAAAAAAGAGATGTTGACAGAGAATTTTCTGTTAGTGAGACAGTGTTTTTCAAGTATGAAGTCCTGAGGGCCGGTCTCTGAATTGCAAGGATTGGTTAGCAGTCGAGGTGCTTGGCACCCGAGTAAGCCCAGTGGAGTTGTGTCCATGAGCAATGACTTCAGGGTGGTGGTGGGTCTTGGGAGCAGTGGGTGGGATGGGCCAGGAGGTAACACTGCGGAGGCCCCCAGGTCGCGAAACTGAGCCTGTGTGACGGCACCAGAACACACACGGTTTCTCCCCTAGGGCACCCTGTGTGAGGACTGGCTGGCAGTGCACTGTTGCTGGCCTTGCTCCATCTGCCAGGTGGCCCAGGAACTCAAGGTGAGAACCTCCCAACTCTATGAAATCTATATGGCCCCTTCAACCAAAGAAACTGTTATTTGATAGAGCAAGAAAACTTCTCCTTTCTCACTTCCCCACACCCTCCTCTTAAATCCCTCTTGGTGGAGAGATTGTTCTTAAGTTTTCACTGAAGTAGCATGAAAGTAAATGGTTTCCCACTACTGTGTTTACTGTTGTCCTTTCTTCACACATACCCCCTGCTGAAGACACTTATTGGTCTGAAGTTGCTGTCCCAGCTCGGCCATGTTAGGCAGGTTAGAGAGGTAAATTTGTGCCCTCCACACCCTGCCTGGAGTTTGGAAGGTTGAATTGGCCCCCCTCACCCCCAACCATCTTCCCCTTTCACAAGGGATGTCTGGGAAGCTGGAAGAATTGTTATATGGCTTTCTTATGCTAAGCCTCTTTTCCCAAAGTATCAATGATGGGGCAGAAGATGGTTAATTACATTTTAATGTTATATTTTCTTATTTTTAAATTTTTATTGGAGTATGGTTGATTTACAGTGCTGTGTTAGTTTCAGGTGTACAGCAAAGTGAATCACATAGGATCTGGACTGGGCCCTAAATACCACTGTAATACAGGAGCATTGCCCTTCCTTTGTCCTGACTCCTTCAATCCTGATTGCACAAAGGAGAGAGCCTCAGCTTGTTGCTGAATATGACCAACTCTCCACCATGTGTAAATCTTTAGCTCCAGACTCAAGGCCTTTAGGTGGGCAGCTGTTGAATTGTTCCCCTCCCCCAACACCTTCCTACCAAAGATATGTTTAAGTCCTAACTCCTGGTATATGTGAATGTGCCCTCATTTGGAAATAGTCTTGCAAATGTAATTAAGATGAGTCATTAGGGTGGGCCCTAACCCAATATGGCTATTGTCCTTACAAGAGGAGATGAGACACAAAGGTAGAGACACACAGAGAGAAAGCTGTGTGAAGGCAGAGACTGGAGTGATGCTACCACAAACCAAGGAATGCCTGGGGGTACCTGAAGGTAGGAGTTGTTGTTCAGTCGCTCAGTTGTGTCCAGCTCTTTGCCACCCCATGGACTGCAGCACACCAGGCTTCCCTGTCCTTCACTGTCTCCTGGAGTTTGCTCAAACTCATGTCCATCGAGTTGGTGATGCCATCCAACCATCTCATCCTCTGTTGCCCCCTTCTCCTCATGTCCTCAATCTTTCCCAGCATCAGTGTCTTTTCTGATCAGTCAGCCCTTCACATCAGTTGGCCAAAGTATTGGAGCTTCAGCTTTAGCATCACCTCTTCTAGAGGTTTCAGAGGGAGCACTGCCCAGCCAACATCTTGATTTTGGACTTCCAGCCTCCAGAACTGTGAGAGGATAAATTTGTGTTGTTCTAAGCCATCCAGTTTGTGGTTCTTTGTTACAGCAGCTGTAGGAAACTAGTTCACTCACCATCTACCACGTGAGTAGAATACTCTTGTTTTTGTTAGCATGGCAGCATAGAGCAGTGCTGAGGACCCTGGGGTCTGAAGCTGAACTGCCTCCTTCATTTACTAATTGTGTAACTACAGGCAAATTTGCGAATCTGTCAGTACCTTAGTGTCTTCCTCTGTAAAATAACAGTACTAACTTCACAGGGTTGTGAGGATTTTAACAAGTCAAGACACTTAGCTCAATGTTCAGAAAGGAGCAAGGACTTGGTAAATATTAGCTACTATTACTATTTACTATTACCTTATATTCATAGTAAATGATATACTTTTCCATTTACAGTTGGGATATAAAGTTTTCTATCAAGTTTTAGATTAAAATTAAGTTAATTAGAAGAAGAACATTAAGTAAATGATAATATAAATGGTTGGTGGATAGGGCAAATATTATGAAGGTGGTAAAACATGAATTGAGCACATGTATGTGTCAGGCACTATTCAAAGCACTCTACATATTTTAGGACATTTAATCCTTAATATTCCTCAGGAAACTGCTATTATAGTTCCATTTTCCAGACAAGAACCACAGAGACGTTAAGTAACTTGCCCAAGGCCACACAGCTAGCAGGTGACAGGCAGTCAGACTCTTGAGGCTGTGCATTAAGCAAGCAGAGAAGGTTTCTGGCCAAGAGGCTGTCTTGGTCCCCTTGTGGTTTTACAAACTGGGATTTGTTCTAAGGAGGTGAACTCAGCCTGGTGAGTGTGGAAAGGAAGTGTCACTCACTCTGCCCCCAGTCATCCCCACTGAAAATAGTCAATTCCTATCTGACAAAGTCGCTCCTCTCCTCCCAGCCCTGCTTTTGGATGTCCAGGGAAGCTGCCAGCAGCCAAAGCCCTTTGGGAACAATAAAAGGCTCAGTGTTGACATTTAATACATGATAAAGTACTCCCCTCTCCAAGTCAGCTACTGAAAAAAAAAACAGGCCTGAGGGATGAGTCTATTAAGTGAAAAATAAACCTCTTTTATTGTTTTGACCGAAAACACATACTGCGTTTCACAAGCTTATAGCTGGGAACAATATGAAATTTTGGCAAAGGAGACTGGGGTGACCTCTCCACTCTCACATGATGACCCCTCACTGTGTGAAGAGCAGATGGCAGATCATGCACTGGCTACTGGCCGAGGGCTTCTCTCAGCTGTGGTCAGAGGTGGTTAGAGGTGTGAGTGAACCTCTCCACAAGGAAGCCCCCCTCCACTTCCACCACTTTCCCTTTGCTTCTTCTAATCAGCCCGGGCGGTAGAGCAAACTTAACACTTCTTTAGAGCCACAAATCCAAGAAAGTAAAACTTTGGGCTCTAAAAGCATTGCCAGTGAATCATGGAATATCAAACGGAATTAATACATGGACGGTTCTTTGACAATGGATGGTGGAGAGTTGTCTTGAAGCAAGGTGGCTTAAGGGCCATGACTTCTGATTTCCCCTAGAACTTGTCAAGTCCATGAAGAAAGAAATTAACAAAAATCTGTGCTTCCTTCCCAGGAGAAAAGTTATCCAACATCCAGTGTTTAAGTGAGAGACAACAGCCTTGATCTTGAGCTGTCTATTTCCTCGGACTTACGAGACACTGTCAGTGGTACAAATCTGAGTTACCCAACCGTGGACGCTTCTTCTATGTATTTTTCCTCTCACTAGAAAATTCCTTTTGATTTTCTAAGATACAAAATGTGGAAAGGATCTCTGATAACTCCTTGTGGGCAAACAATACCCATACATAAGCAACAGACATTTCAAAGTAATCCATTCAGATCATTATAAATTACAAAACCAGAAAATAAACACATGAAACCCCACCACACCTTTTGGCTTTCTAGTGGCATGTACTAACAAAGAAATAAGCTGCCAGCCCTGTAACTCTCTATGTTTTAGAACAAAGATATGAAAAGTGTCCCTGGCTCTATAAAATAATTTTTATAATATATTTTACATGTCTAAGGTTTATTTATACAATTGTCCATAATGACTAACATGTAATACCCCTTCTATAAACATTATTCACATACATATTACCTCATAAAGATTCTCTTTTGGTCTATTAAAAAACACTGTACTGAAAAAACAAGCAGAGACACAAGAGTCTATAGATTATCTGCTGATATTTCCATGGAAAGGTGAAATTTTCTCTTCTGTTTTCTCTTTCTTCTTTTTTCCTCTAAATAATACCCTCTCCCCGACCCAATATAAGAAGCAATAATTCCAGAAGATGAAACTCAGAACTAATGATTAGCAAACTATTCTCAGGTGCATTTCTGGCCTGACCTCATTCTAATCACTCAAATTCATCTGAATCTGCCTCCTCATACCTCTACCACTTTTGACTCATGGCCATTTGAAATCTATATTCTGAAGCTGACAGTCCAGAGATGAAAACTTTAGGGAATGGGGAAGCTTTTCTTAAGCTTCTAATTTGGCTGGGAATAAATCAGGTTCTTTAATTTGTGCTTTGGGGAAAAAAAAATTTGTTTTACTGGCTAAGCAGGTTCAAAGGAAAAGCTAAATCTTCATGAAACCCTCCATGAAACTGTAAGCTGTGAAAAGATTCCAAAGATGAAAAAAGCAGCATGTATAAATATTGGGAGTGGTGCTTTCTTGCTGTTCTAAATGTGAGAGGCAGAGGCCAGTCTGCTGCTGCTGCTGCTGCTGCTAAGTCGCTTCAGTCGTGTCCGACCCTGTGTGACCCCATAGACAGCAGCCCACCAGGCTCGCCTGTCCCTGGGATTCTCCAGGCAAGAACACTGGAGTGGGTTGCTATTTCCTTTTCCAATGCATGAAAGTGAAAAGTGAAAGTGAGCTCAGTCGTGTCCGACTCTTAGCATCCCATGGACTGCAGCCTACCAAGCTCCTCAATCCATGGGATTTTCCAGGCAAGAGTACTGGAGTGGGTTGCCAGTGCCTTCTCCAAGGCCAGTCTAAGAAGAAGCAAATCTGAACAAGAGAGCCTTGAGGACATATTTATAATTAGCCAACGTGAACTAATGGTTCCTGGGAATTAAAAGTTGTATTGTTTTCCCCAATCCAGTTTATACAACTTGCTTTTGAGTGGACAGCTTACCTATACCTAACGTTTTGGTATATCATCTACAAAGTTAAAATTCCTCCCAACTCTGACATTCTATGAGTGCCCTGAAAAGTGAAGTCATTGAAACCTATCTATAGGTGAGCTGGAGGGCTTCATGGCTGTAACAAGTAGATTCCAGAATCTGAAGGCAGCATCTCCATATTCATTGCTTCCAACGCTAAAGAGCAGCCAACCAAACCCACATTGACACCAGAGAAAATGGAACCAACATTTAGTCATGGTCGTTGAGAGGAAAGAGATGACTGACAACTGGTGGCACCCTCACAGACCATGTGTGAGAAGATGTCATCACTGCATTAGCCTTTCTGTGGTCTCATTGTGCCTCTTGCCTCCTCCCTTACCGTTTGGCAGATAAAGCCAATGCTGTGGGGCTTCTAACAAAAACTCTCTGGATCAGAGATTGTCAGGGTGAAAAGACAGAATGGAATTGGAATGGAAAAGAATGCAGATGTAGTGGAGTGATGCAGCGTGTGTGGTCAAGGGAGGAGGTGAAGGCTGGGGACATTGTGAAGAAGCCCTGGCCTCTCTGGCTTGAACACCTGAGAGGAGATTATGATACCACCCCCCTGCATTGGTCTAAACCGAGCTGGAAGCAACAGGCCAGACACAACTCTGGGAGGCATTTGATGTCTGGTCTTTTCTTTTGTCGGTTAGGTGCCAAGGTGTGAGAAATTGGCAAGAGGAAATTTGGCTTTGACAGCAGAACAGAAAAACAGGAGGGCCAAGGGTCTTGTGTAACCTGTAATGTCTCATGGCTCCTGTGTTTCCTCCAGCCTGGCCCACCACCCATTGATATTGTGGGAAGACAGATTTACTTTTTCTCCTATTCTCCTTCTGTCTTGGAGACCAGCCTATTGGTATTCCTGTACCGTCCCTGATGTCCAAGGAGTATCACATGGCCCAGAACTCTGCACTGAGGAGTTTCCATCCAAGCAGACGGTTTGTTCTCTTCAGCATCCCGTTATTACTACTCCTCCAAGGAAGATTTCCAAGGCGGGATCTGTGAAGGTGAAAAGGATTTCAGAATCTATTGTGTGTAAATGTAGCCCGGTTCCAACTACAGTTCTTTAACATTCTTAAGTTGTTTGGGCAGTAATATGTCTTTTAATTTCACAAGAGAGATATGGTGTTGTCCATTCATCATATCAGGAGACACATACTCTCTATTTTCCCATTTTTGTGGATGCCAACTTGATCTTTGGGTTAAGGTGGTTGTTTACCAGCATTCTCCACTATCAAGTTGCTATTTTCCACTTTGATTAATAAGCATCTTTGGAGGAGATACTCTGAGCTCTTCAGGCTTTTACCTACTACTTTTAATATCCATGGGTGACTCTTGCCCAAGCCAGTGGCTACTGTAGTGGTTACCAAATGGTGATTTTAATAAAATTCCATCATTCCTTCTATATTTTGTAGCTGGACTCTACTGTCAGGAAGAGTTTCTCCTTCTCTCTCATAGTATAGACTCAAGGATTCCTATTTGATTACTTGTAAGGATTATTATCCATTACTGCCAAAAATGAACAATCTGAATCTATTGATGAAGAAATACCAGGCAAACCCTAATTGAGAGACATTCTGTAAAATAAATGGCCTATGTTCTTTGAAATGCCAGGATCATAGCAGACAATGACTCAAGGAACTGTTCCAGATGAAAAGAAACTAAAGAGACAAATGTGTGGTCCTGGATAGGATCCTAGACAGGACATTAAAACCTTTCTTCTCCGTAAAGGAATAGGACAATTGGATAAGAGCTGTAGATTAGTTAATAGTGCCATATCAATGTTAATTTCTTGATTTTGGAATAATATTGTGGTTAGGTAACATCCCTGTTTTTAGAAAATATACACTGAAATATTTTAGGGGACAATGAACATTTTTAGCTTGCTCTCAAATGGTTAGGAAAGATTATATATATAATTTATATTAAATTTTAATTTGACATTTAATTAGTATATATGTATATACATATTTAAAAGAGAGAGGGTCAAAACATACATAGGAAAATGTTAATATCTAGGGAACCTAGTAATGAAGGGTATACAGGAATCCCTTGTACATTTTTAGCAACACTTATAGATATCTGAAATTATTTCAAATAACTTAAAATTCACAAGGCCTCAGAATTTCTCCAAAGCCTGAAATATTGTATTTTGATTTCCAAACTCAACCTGCATCCCTATTACCCCCACACATGTAGCCAATGTCCTCCCCTCCCTGTGTGTCCCTTGGGGCCTCTTCTCTTCCTGAGCACATTCAGGAGGAAGTGCAGCCAACACTTCCGGCTTTCCCTTGTCCAGGTGAGGGCAGGCGGTTTGGATGGGCATCACAGGAGCTGGCTGCTCTCTACGACTTTGCTGCCAGTGCTTGGCTCTTGGCCCTTCTCAACGCAAATGAAGTCCCAACCGACTATGCTGAAGGGGCACAGGAGAAAACTAAGAGGGTAATGGGAAAGTGGTCCCAGAACATTGAGAAAGACTTGTTTTCTAAAAGACCCAGGCTCAGGATTTGTCCACAAGTCAGTTCCATGAAAACCTAGTAGAACAGGACATAAGTAGGAGAGGGAATTTTCCATCTCCTGTCCAATGTCTTTCCTTTGGAGCCTGATTTCTTTTCTATCCAAGGACTCCTGCTGATTTAACAGGCCAGTTTTCTCCTTGGGGAAACTTTAGTGATGATCACAGCCTCATTCTTTTCAGGGTGACATGGGACAGTTGGATCTTGCAAGCAAAGTTTACGGGAAACAGCAATCTGGGGAGTCTGACTCGAACTCCCAACTCTCGAAAGGCCAAACTATGATTTGTTGTTACAGAGACAGAGTGTACTGAAGGAGGCTGAGCTTTCAAGCAGGCAGCCACATCTGGGCTAACCACTGAGCTTTTATACCCTCTCAGGGCCTGCCAGTGAATTGCAGGACTTACTCCTTTGTTGATGTGCTTCACTCACCATAACAGCAGGTAAGAGCCATGAGGGGCTAAATGGGACTGCTTCTTATTCAGAGGGAGAAGCAGGCATAAATACAGAGTCTGCCTCCCATCAAGATAATCAGTTACACAGGATCTGGAGTTAACGCTGTCTCCATTGTCCACCCCCAAACGTGGGCAGGAGTTTCAGCCTGCTGTTCACAACTTTTATTTATTATTTAAAATTTTTTATTATTATCTTTTTTGGCCATGCCATACAGCAAGCGGGATCTTAGTTCTCTGACCAGGGGTCAAACTCATGCCCCCTTCATTGGAAGCACAGAGTTTTAACCATTGGATCACCAAGTAACTTCACAACTTTTAGTCCTTAAAAGGGAAAGTGCCTGTGTTAGTCATATCCTGCTTCTTTTATCTTTGCCTAAGTGGGTACTGGCTCTGAAGCTGGGCACCTGCCTTTGGAAATGGGTCAACCCATAGCTATCACAGTGGGCCCAGAAATGACGGCTTTGGTCTGCACATCAGGCCTGACATCAGCACCTGGGGGCATATCCCTCTGAGACTGCAGGCAAGGTGATTTGCGTCGACTGCTTCTTGATCTCAAGGGAGTAGTAGCGGTTTGTTAGCTCTTTAAGTACCTTTATTGTGATGTAGCATTTCTAAGAGTCAGCACAGGGACAGGCTAGTGATAGGAAATAACTGCCAGTCAAGGGCTGACTGCCACATGAATCTGACCTTCCAGGTTGTGCTAAGTGATATAGAAAGAACTTCAACTCTAGGATCCACTGACATCTTAATAGACACCTCAAAATCCCATCAGTGGCAGGAGGTGTGAATTTACCTGTGGCTGGCATTGTGCTATACTGGGTAGCAGCTCATATCAGTCCTGTATCTACAGGCCAGGGGCTTTAGGATTAGGCAGGTGATGATTCTTTGTTTATTAAGTGATCAGGGGACAGGTCTACCTGAAGTAGAAAACCCTGATGTCTGCAGGAAAACTTTGGTGTCTCATCTTAAATGAGGTGGCAAGTAGCTTCCAGTGAACACTAGAGTCCAATTGCCTGGATTTATTCCCAAGCTCCACCAAGTCCCAGCTGTGTGACCCCATGGGAACTATTTAATCTCTCTAGGTCTTAGTTTCCTTATCTGTAAAATGGGCACAGTGATAGTGTTTACTTTGTCTGGTTATGGTGAGATTTTAAAATCAGTCAATATATCTTTTTCTTCTCTCATTGCCATGGCTAAGACTTCCAGAACTATGCTGAGTAAGAGTGGTGAGAGTGGGCACCCTTGTCTTGTTCTAGAAAAATGGTGCTGATGAACCTATTTCCAGGGTAGAAATAGAAATGCAGATGTGGAGAATGGACTTGTGGACACAGTGGGGAAAGAAGGTGGGATGAAATGAGAGAGTAGGATTGACATATACACTACTGTGTGTAAAACAGATAGCTGATGGGAGCTCAGCTCTGTGCTCTCTGATGTCCTAGAGGGCTGGGATAGGGAGGTGGGAGGCTCAAGAAAGAGGGGACATATGTATACACGCAGTTGATTCACACTGTTGTACAGCAGCAACCAACACAACATTGTAAAGTAATTATCTTCCCATTAAAATAAACAAAAGATGAAAATTTAAAAATATCAGTCAATATAAGTAAAGCACATAAAAGAGTGTCTGGCACAAGGCAGCGGGTCTGTCTCTCATTATTGGCTCAAAAGCATTGCTATAAATTAAGCGACCTCTTCAAGGTTATGTATTAAAATCCTGCTTCTTGATTATCTCAAAGAACGGAAAACCATACAGGTGGATACAGACCATTAAACTGGCTCATGATCACACTCATTACTGGAGTTTCTTTTGCCTTAAAAACCTAAATAGAGTTATTAAAATCTTATATCCTAATCAACAAAATGAGGATAACAATAGCTCAGTATTTATTATACTTTATATGATAGTCATGAGATGGCCTCTATTATTCTTCTCACTATATAGATGAGAAAACTGGGACTCAGAGAGGTGAAATGACTTACCCAGAGTGACATAGTGAGTCACATTTGAGGTACAATGGGTGTTCTGATTCTATAGCCTGGGCTGTTCATTGCTATCCCAGAGAGAGGAGAGCGGAAGAGGGTGAAGGAGCTGGGGGTGGGGAGGGGGAAGGAGGAAGGGAGGGAAGGGGAAAGGGAGGCTGGCAACTGATAATAAGTATTCTCGGAATGAGTACGTGGGCATGGGAATTCAATAAACGTATCCTAATGATAACAAAGGAGATGACATTTTATGCCTTGTCTACATAATTCCAAACAACCATTTGACCACTTAGAAAAATGAGATTGCTTTTTGCATGCTGCAGAGTCGTGGCTTTAAAGAGCTGCGAGGGCCAGTCCCTTTGGAAGGTGAGTTTTTATGATCCTGCAGTCCTGGAATGCTAATACCTGATCCAAGCCCCTTGTTTGAGGGATGAAATGGGGCCGAAGAAAAGGGAAGCAAATTGCCTCTAAGTTAGTGGCATCTCCTTTAAGTTCATTCTTCCTGTGAAGATCCTTCTTGGCAGGAAAAGGGAGGATTCATTTATTCTCCAGTTGTTCATTCAACACATAATTGATTGATGACCAAAAATGTTTGATAAATGAATGTATTTTCTTGACACCTTGAGCTTGTTCCTGTTCATCTCGTCACTGTGCATGTCTGAGTTTTCAGTCTTCGAATCTCGGTTCAAAGCTGGCCTCCTTGGAGAAACCTTTGTTGTCCACTCTACCTAATGTCACTCATACCTTCCAGTCATTGTCTGTCCCACCAGCTTGTTTCCTTCATAGCATCTGTCATATAGAAATAATCCTGTGTGTTTAATCATTTTCCATTTATTGCCCTTCATGGAGGCAGGACCATTACTTGCTTTGCTTTGTTCACTGTTGTGAACTGTATGGAACAAAACCTCACACACAGTAGATGCTCAATATTTGTTGAATGAAGATGAATGAATAAGTGAATGAGGTGACATTGATTTCTACCCAGGAAGAAAACATTCTGTGACTTTAAATGGAGATGGAGTGAGAGCTGGGATGTTGGCCTGGAGCCCCTTGGTCATAATGGCATGTCCAGCAGGGGTTTAACTAATCAGCACATACATTTCCTGAATTACAAAGTGTGCCAGGGACATTTAATTTCTGTTAATTGGCACTGAGGAGGAGGGGTTGTTATTGAAATCACCAGCCAGCTGGAAGCATGTCTGTGTCAGACCTGTTTGCAAATCAGAATGGACATTTCATAAACCTTGTCAACCTTGTGAGGCTGCAAGTCCCCAGAGGGGCCACACCAAGGTGCTCACTAGCTGCATTCAGGGTCATACACAACCTTAAACCTCAGACCTTCAACAGATGGGAGGTAAGGTGTAGGGACAACCAGAAGACAAAGGACTGATGAGGGTTATGGCATGAGATGCTTTTAAAAATAACTGTCATATTGCCTCAACCCTGGCACCATTCACCAGCTGATCTGAAAAGTGAAAAGAACAAAGACGCTGAGATTTTCTAGTCTTGCAGAGCCAGCCCCACTGCTTCCTTTATGTGACCTTAGACAAGTGATTGATCCTCAGAGCCTCAGATCTGATCTACAATAGGGGACAATAACACCCAACTCATGGGATTGTTGTGAAGGTTAAGTGTGAAAAGGCATGTGTAAATAGTCATGACAGCTAACGTCACAGAGTGTTTTCTATGAGCTGGGCATTGTGCTAGTGACTTCACGCCCCTTATCTCATTTAATCCCCACCAAACCATCAAAGAAAGCACAATTAGAACCTGCATTTTACAAACAAGGGGACCAGAGGTTGGGAAGATTAAATGACTTTTCCGTGGTAATACAGGGAAGAGACGCAGAGTCTGGATTTGAATCCAGGTCACCTGCTTCACTATGTTTGTAACCTCCCTGTAACAAGCCTCTAAGGCAGTGGCCCCCAGCCTTTTTTGATAGCAGGGACCAGTTTCGTGGAAGACAATTTTTCCACGATTTAGGTGCAGGGGGATCATTTTGGGATGAGTCAAGTGCATTACATCTATTGTGCACTTCATTTCCGTTATTATTTGGGTTTCCTGGTGGCTCAGCTTGGAAAGAGTCCGTCTGCAGTGTGGGAGACCTGAGTTCAATCCCTGAGTTGGGAAGATCCCCTGAAGAAGGGAACTGGCTACCCACTCCAGTATTCTGGCCTGGAGAATGCCATGGACTATAGAGTCCATGGGGTCACAAAGAGTCGGACATGACTGAGTGACTTTCACTTTTATTTCCACTATTATTACATCAGCTCCACCTCAGATCATCAGGCATTAGAGGTTGGGGACCCCTGCCCTAAGGGATTAGACCAATGCCTCGCATTTAGTGCACGTGTAATGAATGGCAGCTAGAAGGATCTTTTCTTATTCTAGCATTTCTCCTGATCTTGCATCACGTCTTTGTCATAACTGCAAAATTCACTGCTAGGGTCCCTTTTGCACACCAGCACCTGGCCTATGTCTTACTTCATCTTCCCAATGACTTTGTGAAGTGCTGATTATTGTTTTCACACTTCAGATGAGTAAAGAAAGTCCCAGAGAGGTTAGTTAACTTGGTTCAAGATTAGACAACCACAAAGTGGTAGGGCCAGGATCTGAGCCCAGGGACATATGATTCTAAAACCCAGGTGGTTTCCTCTCTATGTAATAGCCATTTTCCATGCTACCGTCTTTCAGAATCTCTTTCTGCTCAGTGGAGCTCTCCTGACAACTAAAACATTCCTTCTAGGACTTCCCTGCTGGTCCAGTGGTTAAGATTTTGCCTTCCAATGCAGGGGGTGTGGGTTCGATTCCTGGTTGGGTAGCTAAGATCCCATATGCCTTGTTGGCAAAAAACTGAAAACACAGAACAGAAGCAATATTGTAGTAAATATATGATTTTGCTCAGTTGTGTCTGACTCTTTGCGACCCTATGGACTGTAGCCTGCCAGGTTCCTCTGTCCATGGGATTTTCCAGGCAAGAATACTGGAGTGGATTGCCATTTCCTTCTTCAGGGGAGCTTTCCAACCCAGGGATCAAATCCTGGTCTCCCTGATTGCAGGCAGACTACTGTCTGAGCCACCAGGGAAGCAATAAAAATAAAAAATGGTTCATATTAAAAAAATAAAAACAAACCAAAAACCCCACTTCTTTATCACTCCTTTCTCGCACATCTGTGTGTTTGATCGAGACTAGCTCTTTCTTATACTCCATTTCTGAATTGTGCCTCTATGTATGTATGGGTAATAGCTACTGTTTATTGAATAGTTTGATGTACTGCATACCACAGTCGGGGCTGTACATGCAGGATCTTGTTTAATCCTTCTGAGAATCCTATGAGGTGGAGATTCTGATTCCCATTTTATAGATGAAAAAGCAGGTTTAGGGAGGTGGTGTAACTTTTCCAAGTTGCTTTAGTCATTTGCCAAAGGAAACATAACTAGTAAGTGACAAGCTGGGGCCAAACCCCAGATAATCTGATTCCAAAACCCACCACTCTAGCTATTATGTTTTGTTGTTTCTCCATATCTTGTTAAGTTCCAGTGGGTTGGGAACACAGCTAGAATAGTTACCCCCAAATCCCTGTTGACTGATGTTTTAAAATTTAGTTCTTTACTGGAGGTTTCCATGAAGAAGGTCCAAGCTATCAAATATGCCAACATCTAAATTGAATGTAAGCTTAAAAAAGAATTCAGTTTATAAATAGAACATGCAGGATGGAGTATTTGGAAATGTGGTTCTGATATCTAAAAGAAGCCTTCCCTTCCATATAGTATGATCCCCTCTGTTTGACCGCTCTGTCCTTTGTCATGGAAGCTGTTGCCATCACTCTTGAGTAGTGACTACCATGTCTTCCTCAGGGAGTGTGGTCCTTTGGGTCTCTTCTAGACAGAGAAGAAAAACATCTCCCAATGACCAGGCAAGAATGGGGTGGGAATCTAGGTATGATCCTTTGAAGGTGATATTTATTTGAATTCTTCTTTGGTCCTTCAGGTGTTTTTGCTGCCTCCTTATGTTTTGATTCAAGCTTGCTTTTGCTAATTTGTGAGTCTCCTGACTGCAAATAGTTCTCACAATCCACTTGGATGGTCCAGGGAGGAGTCCTTGTTTTCATGGGAAAGGTGTTAGGATGGCTCTGGCCTCTAGGACATGTGTGGGCTACAGCAGTCAAACTCTGACATTGCAGATGGCCTTCATCAAGTCAGTCGGTCACACTAGCATGGTTTCTAACAGCATTAACCAAGGATACACAGAGTGGCCTTTGCAAATGTGTTTTGCCTTTCTCTCCGGGTCTTGGCTGGCATCGATTTAGTCTTTACCAGACTGCAGCTCTTGTCCATCCAGCAGTGACCCTATTTGCATAATTAGCTTGCATCTGTGGGTGTGTATTTACTCCCCCAAAGCAATTGCCTTTGAACTTTGGATAAATATCAGCATGGAACACTGGAAGATGTCAGCTCTCTGAGCCCTCTTGTTCCCACAGAGAAGATGAAAGTGGGGGTCATTTTGGAAATCATAACCCCCTTCTTCTGAACTGTATATTATTTAGAGTGAGGACAGGCAAAACCAGAAATAGACTTGTGAAGAGGGAGAGACCTAGAGACCACAGAATGATCATCATGTTCTGATGTCAATGATCCAGAACCACATTGCAAGCTTTGGTTCTTTTTCAAGTTGGCTGTGCCTGGCCGCCCTTGCAACAGGGGTAGATGTGCTTCTCAGATATCTCTGTACAGAATATTCTCAGTCACCTTCTTTCCCACCCCTACTTCTTGGTTGGTAAGACCCATAGACTAATTCTCTGGGAGGGCTTCACCCCGAGTTAAACCATCCCCCCACTCCCATCTCCATCTTCATCCCTGTGGTTTCTGCAGAACACACACATTTTGCATCCTCTCCAACTTCAACATGTTGTGTGTTTACAGTTGCCACTGAAGAAGAGGGACATGATGACTTCTTTTTTTTTTTTTTTTTAATGGATCTTTCTGAGTCAGGGATTGAACTTGTGTCTCCTGCATTGGCAGGCAGATTCTTTACCACTGAGCCACCAGGGATGCTTGGGACATGGTGACTTTAGATTAAGGTTTGGATTTAAGAGTTCTGGGTTCTAGTCCTTGTTACCTTGGACAGATCGTTTGACCTCTGGGCCATAATTCTACTCTCTAAAATGGAATAACAGCAGTACCTGCCATCATAGGGTTGGGTAGGATTGAATGGCATGCCACATGTACAGTGCTTGGTACACAGCAGGTGCTCAGTAAATGGTAACAATTATCACTGGATGAGAGTTAGTAGTCTCCCTTCCATTTCAAACTCATTATGTGACCTTAGTCAAGTTGCTGAAACATCCTGAGTCTCAGTTTCTTGATCTGTAGTCTGTGGACAAAGATAATTTTTCTCTGAGCATTTCATGAAGTTCTTGGAAGGATTTGGCAGCAGCAGCAAGATGTGTTTTAGTTTCAGAATCTGAGAAGCTACTCTGGTTTCTGCAGTTGGCTACCCAGAGGCTCCAGGCAAGGTGCAGAGGAGAGCTGTGTTGAAAACCCTATATTCAAGGAATGTAGGCACAGTCACAGCCCATATTTTCCTTATTCAGGAGCAACAGGGTCTCCTAAAGCAGCTGTACTAGGAAGAATTCTTGTAAAAACCCCTTTAAACTCGAATGCCTCAAAACCAGACATGCCAGTGCATCAAAATCTCAAATCCCAGGAATAAATCAAAGCGTTTGAGTCCCAATGACAGTAACCAGATGGGAGTTTAAATATTCAGGCTGGGTGTGTATGGCCTCAGGTTGCAATATCTTCTTTGACTAGTGTTTACTGAGTACCTCTATGAGCTGTGCTGAAAGTTCCATATGGTACATGAGTGGGATATAAACATGGGAATGATAAACATGGGATTCAGGATAGAGGTTGTGAGGGAAGTGGGAGGTGGGGAAGGAAGGAATGAAACTGGGAGAAGCACACAGCAAGTTTCAATTATTTTTTAAAAAGCTAGGTGGTAGATATATGATTACTGGTTTCATGATCCTATATAATTATGTCTATAGGACATTTCGGAGAAGGCGCTGGCAGTACTCTTGCCTAGAAAATCCCATGGACAGAGGAGCCTGGTAGGCCACAGTCCATGGGGTCGCTAAGAGTCGGACATGACTGAGCAAACTGAGCGACTTCACTTTCACTTTTCACTTTCATGCATTGGAGGAGGCAATGGCAACCCACTCCAGTGTTCTTGCCTGGAGAATCCCAGGGACGGGGGAGCCTGGTGGGCTGCCGTCTATGGGGTCGCACAGAGTCGGACATGACTGAAGCGACTTACCAGCATAGGACATTTAATTATAAAAGGGGAGAAAAGCAGACAGGAGCCCAGATTCAGAAAAGAAGTAGTAAGAAACACCATTCTGTGGGGGCCATCTGTATTTTATCTATCCTGTTTACTCTATCCTCGTTGCCTCTCATAGAGCCTGGGCCAGGGTGCGTGGTGAATTAACTGCTGTTGGATGGATCGATGGGTGAATCTGCAATGCTCCTCCATGTCCTCCATCCCATCATCTTTGATCCCACCTCTGCTGCCTTCCATTTGTCAAAGTGTAGGTCGATCAGCGGAAGGGCTTCCTGGGAACATTGTGTTTCTACTCTGGTCTAGGACACGATACTACAGCTTGGCAAACAGCAGATGGCTTGATCATCATTTAACATTGTTCTATTTCAGGCAAAACGTCCTTGTGAGCTTTACGCTCAATGACGCCAACCTGCTGTAAGGCTCTCTGGAGTTAATTCCCCAACTTGGTCCTGCCTGTTGAGTGACTGTCTTTCATGGTCACCTAAGAGGTTTCTGCAAGTGCTAACATTCCCTTCACTCAACCTGAGGGGGAACTGGGGCCTTCACTCTCAAGACATAAGCGAGAGAAGCCTCAGTGGCAGCAGCTGCTGCCCCGGGAGGGCCCAGCTTGTTAAGCACGTGCTCCCAGCTGGCGAGGCCCTTGTTATCCTGCCTGTTTCAGCTGCTTGCTCCCCGGGAAGGGAGTCGGACTCTGTGGGGCCGGCCTGTGTGAAGAGGCAGTGAGAGGATCAAGATGGGGGCCTGTTCATCTTGTTGAAGTCAAGTACATGCTTCCTTACCTGCCTGTATGAGACCAGAGGAGCTGGGACACTGAAGTTTATCATTTACACCTAGGAAACTCTTAGCTGAAAAAGACAGGTAAACAGGCATGGAAACACCTGTCCTCCAAGTCAGCTCCTTGCTTCAGCTGAGGGCCTACAAAGGTAAATGTTAAGGGCTGAACAGTGGCCAGGATGGGGGCCAGGAAGAATGTTGGGCTTGATAGTAGTGCTCTCAACTTCTGAGTGACCTCTCTGGGCCTTACTCTGTACAACAGGGTAACAGTCCAGACATTTCAGAATCATTATGACATAGTGAAAGTGTTAGTTGCTCAGTCGTGTCTGACTTTTTGTGACCCTAGGCTCCTCTGTCCGTGGGATGTCCCAGGCAAGAATACTGGAGTGGGTAGCCATTCCCTTCTCCAGGGGATCTTCCCAACCAGGGGTAAAACCCAGGTCTCCTGCACTGCAGGCAGTCTTTACTGTCTGAGCCACCAGGGAACCCCAGTATGTCATAGGTATTAGCTAATCAGAATGAAGAAGGGTTTCATTGCTGCGGGTCTCAACTGCAGCTGGCCTTAGCTTTTGGACAGGACAGCGATGGGGAGGACCTGGAGAAAGAGCCAGGGTGTGAGAGTGGGGAGAGCCCTGGGGAGCTCAGAGAATCTACTATTCACCTATCAGTACAGGACGCTTTCAATATATTGACAACCAGTGTGACCATATTCCTGCTGAATTTCAGAGCCAAATGTCAGCACTGCTATACCATTTAAGAAAGGTGAACTTTCTCTCATTTGTTATGTACCTCTGAATCACCTGGGGAGCTTGTTGAAAACACATATGCCTAGTCCCCACCCCAAAACTACTGAACAGCATCCTGTAGGGCCCTGGCAGGGACCATTATGCTCCTGAGACCTGTGTGCCTGGATCAGCTGATATCTGGGGACCCAGCTCTATGTAGAAGGGGTTTAAGATGCTTCTGAGATGAAGTGGAACATAGTCTGGAGGGGAACACACAGGTGCAGGTACGTGAGTGAGTGAAGCAGGCTGCTGGGGTCAAGGCAAATTGAAGAGCACGTGTCCATTTCACTGAAATCTTGACCTTGACGCAGCTCCCTCTGGATGGGTGCCCATCAGGAATGTGGGCCTGATGTAGACGGACTTTCTGAAAGTCCCAGGGAAGCTGAAAATCTGTGAGTCAGAAGTCAGTGTTTAGTTCGGCCTCTCACTGAGTCATAGGTGGGACCACTGCTTTAAGATCTTCCTGCAGAAGCTCTGTCTATGGGAGTGGGCGGGGGAGGAAGTGTAGATGGTCCCATGCCAGCCGGGAAGGAGACAGGCTTTAAGTGAGGACCTTGATGCTGTTTGTGTGTGCGTGCTTGGTCGTGTCTGACTCTGTGCAACCCCACGGGCTGTAGCTCACCAGGCTCTTCTGTCCATGGGATTCTCCAGGCAGGAATATGGGAGTGGGTGCCATGCCTTCCTCCAGGGGATCTTCCTGACCCAGGAATTGAAGGTCTCATGTTTCCTGCACTGGCAGGCAGTTTTCTTTACCACTAGCTGCTTACGGCAACCATTTCCTCAAGTGTGGTCCTCAGAGTCTGTCCTCAACTGGTTGTGCCCCTCCTTCATCTCTCAGGTGTCCCCCCTCTGTTCCTGCCCCAGCACAGCCTGCCTATAGCAGCCTTCCTTGCACTGAGGTGTCAGGGCTGATCACAGGGTGAAGGTGGACCTCTTCTAGGGACTCTGAGTCTTGGCTGAGGGTATAGAGTTCTCACAGGAATGTCTGGCTTCAGACGTGAGGTGTTCCACACCCACCTGGGATCCCTGGAATGTTCCACACAGGAGTGGATTCTTTGTGCTTGGGGACAAGAGAACTTGACTTGGTTGCTACATTTAAACCCATTGCCAGTGCTTCTTACCCCGCTTGGACACCCTTTCTCTCATCCTTTTGCCTGCCTGACTCTTTCCTGTCCTTCAGGACTCAGCTTAGACTGTGTCTTGACCTCCATGACTAGGTTACTTGGGCTCCTTTTAGCACCACAGCCCTGGGCAGGCCCTTATTTAGACTTTCTTGCCTGGAATTTCAATAGCCCACTTCCTTAAAAACATTCAAGGCTAACCTTTTTCAGGTATTCACTATGTACCAGCATGACTTCAGTCACTTTACGTTACCTCAGTTAACCCTCACAGTTACCCAGTGAGGCTGGCACTATTATCATGGCTTTTAAGAAGGCAGGGCCTAGAGAAGTCAGGTAGCTTGCCCAGCATCACACAGCTAGCACGTGGCAAATGAGGACTGGAGCTAGTCTGTGTGCAGCAGAGCCGGCAACTGTGGCCGCCGCACTGTGCCTCCTCTCTATGGTCTGAAGGCGGTGAGCTGCCACCAAGGCTGGTCTTTTGGTTCATTGAGCACAGTCCCGATTGGGCTCTGAAGTTAGATAGCTTGAACTCAGGGTGAGGGCAGCTTGCAAGCTCGCTCTGCCACTGTCTGCGGTTACCCTCCAAGCCTCGGCTCCCCAGGCTCTATAACTGGAAGAGTTACATTTGCCTTATAAGGTTATGGCGGACATTATAGCAGAGGATGTAGTGTCCAACAGGGTGATGGAACAAATGACAGGGAGTGGCAGCGAGTTCAGCTTTACCACCCTTTTCAAATCCTCAGGTGACTCGGCAGAGCTGGGATTTGTTTGGGAGGGTGTTTGCTGCTGAGCAGGGGAAAGGGGGCTGGATGGAATGGGAGTGGCCAGTCTGGCATTGCTTACAATTCTCAGAAAGGTTACTCTATAGAGATTGTGGGCAATGGAATGAATATTCTGTTTCATTTGGAGGGCATGGATTGTGTCTTCATTACACTCAAACCTGCTTTTCAGCCACATCAGTTAAAAAGTAACTGGCTCCAGTGCTACTGAGGCACAGAGTAAATATTTGGTTGTCTGGGCAGGTCACGTCTGCTGCTCTGGGGGCAGATTGCTAAACTCATTGAGAGTACTTTTTGGGGTAAATACGAGGGGTAGGTACTCATATTTTGACAAATCATACGATGCCTGCCTGCCTTGGTGACTTTTCTCCATTTCTCTGTCTGGATGACTATTTCCACCTCACTGAATCATGCAGTTGGGGTGACGATTTTGTGGAGTAGACATGGGTCAGTATCTCACAGAAGCACCAGAACGTGTTGCCACACTGGCCCTAGCGACCCCAAAGGTCTGACATGTGCAGTAGTTCTTGGCAGAATGATGGTTTTGTTTGTGTTTTATGAAGGTCTGGAAAAGTCTGGATAATTCAATTTGCCAAGTGTGTGGTTGGTATGTAAAAGATAAATGTTTTTAATCCCAGTATCTTTAAGAACTGTCCAGGGAGAAGGTCTAATTAGACTTGACTATTTTTTTTTTTTAATGATATCCAGGCTTAGTAGTAAATGGCATTCATGCACTGAAGTGCCCACATTGATGGGCATGCAATAAATGTTAAATCACAATAATTAAGTTTAATGAGAATTAATGGTTTGTCTTACAGCATTGTCTCTGCTCCCTGGGCTGCCCTTTAGCCTTGTTTACAAGGCTCTGCCTGGCTGTCCCACTCAGTCAGCCCCCATCTTAGTGGGATTACCTAGCTTTGCAGACTCCGCCCTTCTTTCCCCACCTGCCAAGAATGTCAAGGTTGATCTTCTCTTTGGTCTTCTTCCCTGACTCATTCCCTAACCCTCTGTCTTTCTCTCTCATTCTCATCATCTCCTCCTTCTTATTCCCTTTCCTCTCCAACTTTATTTGTCCAGTCCCTTTTTACAGACACTTTCCTCTAGAAGAGACCCCCACCCAGCTCTGGATTGCCACCCTCCCCATAACATTGTTACCTTATCCTGCAACCCAGGGAAACATCTAGTCTGCCCCAAATAGAAGAAATCAGTGGAAGTAAAGACTGTTTGCAGTGCAAACAGAATGAATATCTAAACTCAAACCCCTTATGAAGTTGTTTCTAAGCATGTTGTGTTTTCTTGGGGAAGTCAGTCTAGAGCCAAGGATGAACGATGGTCCATAGTATCATACAGGACCCTCTCCATAAGTACATGCTTCTTGCTTATCTACTGTGTAGGACTGTATGTGGGCAAACAAATTGAGAAGCTTCAAGTATGACAGCAGTCAGCTTTCTCTCTGACCTTGTCTGGAGCAAAGCCAGGGAGCTGGCTCTCTTTGGTTTAGAGGGTTCTTAGAATGTTCACAGCATTCGTCTCATACCTTTCCCAGAAGTTCTCCCTTGGCAGCCAGGATTGTGACTCAATGGAGGGGAAAAATATACAGTGCCTACTAGTGGTCTGGCAGAAGCTGTTCTAAGATGTTGAGGTCAAAGAAGTAACGCCAGCATTCTACCACTGTGATCCCCCGGCTGAACCCCGCTTTAGAGCATCATAGAAATTCTACACAGAGCACAGGGAATGAGGGGCGCACATTCCACACTGGGACGAGAGTGGGCAGGATGAGCTCCCATTCCTTGGTCTGGGCAGTCGTCTTGAGACATAGAATCATTACGTCTGCAAGGTCACCTAGTCTACCTTCCTAGCCAAGGCAGGAATCTGCACTCCCACCTGTCCTTTCCTGGAGCTAAACAAGGCAGAACAGGACCCATGCTCAAGTCCCCAAAGAACAGCAGGACGCCCTCAGTGGAGGCATACTATATTTAAATGCAATTCACCTCTTTGGGGTCTAGGAAAAGCCGCCTGTAGATTCATTTGCTGGGAAACGTGGTCTGCGTGGCTGAGGCAGTGGACGCCGGGGTCACAGTTTTGCTAAAAGCTGACTTCCTCCGGAGGTCTGTCTGCTGTCCAGAGTGGCAGCCACTTCGGTGGGCGAACAGGATGGTCATCTCCGGGCCCAAGGGGGCTGCCTCAGGCTGGGACCCCTTTGGGGTGGCTGGCTGTTCAGGCTTCCCGGAGGTGTGGTGTTTGGCGGGAGGAGGACTGTAGTTCTGAAATCTCACAGTTTTGACTTGCTGTAAAACAGGAGAACAAAGGGACATGGCTGAGGTGTGAGAACTGTGCTGTTTCCCCCGGGACTTGGCTCACGTTGTTCCTTTACCCTGTCCCTTCTGGGAATGCCTCATTCATGTGTTCCTCCAGCAAATACTTGTGTCTGCATGAGAGTCCACCAGGGATCACCACTCTGTCAAGTGCTATGTACAAATCCAAGAGTGAACAGAACTTCCCTGACAGATGACAGTGAGAACCAGTGCTTCCGTGGGGAAGAATAAGATGCTAAGGGAGTGGGTAGGAGTATCCAATTGAAGCTGGAATGGGACTTGTCAGGCAGGGCCTCCTAAAGGCGGAGTTATTTCAATCAAGAACTGAAGAATGGGGATTATCTAGGAGAAATAGAAGGGGCAATCACCGACCTAAGAACAGGGTCCTAGGCAAGAGGGTATGATCCTTTAGAGAAAATATAAGAAGTTCACCTCCCCTCTCTCTTCTCCACCTGCCAGTAAGGCCTGTCTTGAGGCCCACCTCTTCCCTGAGGCCTACCTGCTGACTGCGTCAAGTTCTGTGATTAACTTATAAATCCTCAAAGCAGAGCCAGCAAACTAGACACCGCTGACTACACTTTGTCTACAGAAGGTTTAAGAGTTTTAGCTGCTAACATGAAAAATTGGGAGACTGCATATATAAAAGTCAGGATTTCATCTGTCTCTTATGATATAGCTCAGGTGCACCGGGGCCAGGGCCCCATTCTGCCAACAGTTGGCTGGTGCTGATCAGCAGCTCCCTGTCTGTGTGGGAGTCACCATCTCACATTTGCATAAGCCTTTCCTCTCTCCCTTCTTTCCTAGCCTGTTACAGGATCTGTCTGGTACAATCAGTGTTTACCTTGGCCATTGCCTGTCTTTTGTTTGTTTCTTTAGTCGCTAAGTCGTGTCTGACTCTTTTGCGACCCCATGGACTGTAGCCTGCCAGGCTCCTCTGTCCATGGGATTCTCCAGGCAAGAATACTGGAGTGGGCTGCCATTCCCTTCTCCAGGGGATCTTCCTGAACCAGGGACTGAACCTACATCACCTGCATTGTAGGCAGATTATTGCTGAGCCACCAGGGAAGTCCCAAAACGAAACAGTAACAGTCACCTAATTTTCTTGTTACCTCCTCCATCCCACCATCCTTCTTTCCTCAAAGATATTACTGAGAACATAAAACGTTTACAAAAATTCTTATGTCTTCTTATGGAAAAGCCACAGAACCACAAAGGTCCTGATAATGGTCAATTGAGTAGTTACAGCTCTGTGTGACCTTGACAAGTCACTTACACTCTGCTGTGTCTCAGTTACCTCCTCCATACTGTGAACAGGTACACATTATTCCCTGTGTAAGCACTTTACTCATCTCATATAATTTCCACTCCGGTCCTGTGAGGCTATGACTCTTCTTACTGCCATTTTACGGATTAAGCAAAAAATCTCAGAAAGGTGAAATGTTTTAACCGGAGCCACCAGCTAGCAAGCAGCAGAGCTGGAATTCAAAACAACATTGTATCTGAGGCCAAAGCCATGCTTTTTCAAGTCACCCCTGGGCCTTGAAAGTAGGATGTATGAGATATTCTGGAAGCATCAAGGAGGTTCAGTAACATGTCCAGGGAGGATGGAGGTGGTATAAGGATGTGGAGGGGGGTTGTGTGTGAGGATTCCTTTGATTCCTCATCCATTCAAAGTTGAAATCTCAGGAGCTGAGACACTGTGCAAAGTTAGGGGTCTAAAGAGTCAGGCCCTCCTCACGTCACCTCATGGTCATGCATACATGTTCAGTGTGTCTAAATCTTTGTGACCCCCATGGACCGTAGCCTGCCAAGCTCCTCTGTTCATAGAACATTCCAGGCAAGAATACTGGAGTGGGTTGCCATTTCCTCCTCCAGGGGATCTTCCCAACCCAGGGACTGAACACACGTCTCTTGTGTCTCCTGCACTGGCGGGAGGATTCTTTACCGCTGCCATGTCACCTACTCCTACCTTCTCGCTGCTGTTTCTTGAGTTTTCTGGTTTCACCAGGATGGAGGGCGGGGCAGATGCAGGCGGTTTGGGGAGAGGCTCACTCTTGACGGGAATTTCTTTGCCTTCCATGATGAGGGAGCTGGCTGCCGTGTGGATCCTGGTGTCGCTGCCCCTGCTGACGCACGTGAGGGCAGGCTCCCCGGTGGGAGTGGGCTTGGGTCCCAGCTCTGCCGCCACCGTGGAGGCTGAGGAGGGGGCCCCCTGTGGCTGGTAGAACTGGAACTGTTGAGGCTGGACCACCATGGTGGGGCTGTGTCTGAAGGAGCCCACCACGAGGGTGGGGATCCCCGACTGGACGGGTCTCTGCAGAGATCCATCTGAGAATTATAAGACAGAGATATCAGCCCTGGGGCGGCTGACAGCAGCTGGGGGTGGAGGGGGGCCACTGAGTAGGCAGTACGTCCTGATATCCCAGAATAGTTAAGTGCTTTCCCAATTTGACTGTGCTCACATTCTCCCAGGGTCTTTCAAAGGTGACCTTATTCTTTTTTTAGTGCTGCTTGCCAGTGCTGGCAGCCAATGACTGGCTAGGTGAGTGTTGGTGGGGGGTGGTGTCAGAAGGTGTATTACCTCCATTCGTCCTCTGTCTGTCTCTCTGTCTCTCTGTCTCTCTTTCACACACACACACACACACACACACACACACACACACACACACACACACAGATATGAAGAAGACAGTCCTAAAGAGAGGGCTTCACAGTGAGAAGAGAACAGAAATGTCATGCAGACCAAAGAGGACACAAAAGCAGAGACAAAGCAAGAGACAGCAGACACAGACTCACAAGAATGAGTCAGCTGAGAGGCATGAGCAGGAGGGAGAGTGAGGAGAGAGGGGAGGGGACTCTGACCAACTTCTTGAAGAAAATTCTGATGGAAGCATTATGCCTGTGGTATGGGGACCTCTGCTCTTCATCGGGTCTGTGGGGAGGAAGGCTGAGTGGGATTTAGAGACCATGTCTACTGGGCAAATGTGACAGTAGTTGGAAGCAAATCTGGAAAGGCTATTTCCGAGTTAGGGTTGGGAACAGATGAGCTTCGGCAAGTCCCATGACACAAGCTCTGGAATCTGATCTCTTCTCAAGGAGCCAGGGGCTGGTCAGTCACATCACCTTCCTGCTCCTCGGCCCCTCTGGTTGTAAACTGGAGCTAACAACAGTACCTCATGGGCTGAGGTGAGATTATATTTTATGATGCATGCAAAGTGTTAGGATAGTGCCTGGAACATAATAAATGCCCCCATGTTTGAAAACTTTTTTTTTCTTTTCTAGGTAAAGGAGAAGCAAACTGTAAAAATGCATGCATGGTCTAGGAGTTTGATTTTGCCCCTTTCACTTCCCTGAGCTCATTCCCCCCTCCTTTTTTTTTTTGCTTTTAACTGAGATGAGCCTCCTCTGTAAAAGGAAGCCATTCCTTCCCCTCAAATTCTCTAGAACACAGGAGCTCCCCACCCCTTGAGAACATGTCCTATGGGTGATCTGGATAATCAGCAAGTTATTGTACTCTGAGGTGGGGAGTAGGAGAGACACCCTGAGCCACATTGTGGGTCATTTCTCCATAAGGGTCTCCCAGCATTTGCAGCCATAGCAGAGATGTTAGTCCTCTGTGACACTCTACGGACACATGTGTGAATCAAAGTTACGTGTGTCTGGCACAGAGGGCCCATCCAAGGCCATGTTCTGTGTCGTGACTCTTCATCAGGATGGGTGTGAACATGAAAAGCAGACACTCACTCAAGAGCGTCGGTATTCTCAGCCACCGCTGGCAAGCCAGCCACCGCTTACACGAGTCTGACCTTTCAATGTCGACATTTATTTTCCCACTGACAGCCCTGTGAGGTGCATATAGTCAATTCTCTGTCATTTCTCTTTGCTTTGGGGAGATTGATAGCTTGACCAGCCTCACCTTGGGGAAAGGGAGAGAGAGAAAGCTTCGGGGACCTAGAAAAGTCAAAGCCATGCTGGGCAGACCTGTCCTTGCTGTGCTGTGCTTAGTCACTCAGTTGTGTCTGACTCTTTGCAACCCCATGGACTGTAGTCCACCAAGCACTTCTGTCCACAGAGATTCTCCAGGCAAGAATACTGGAGGGTGTTGCCATACCCTCCTCCAGGGGATCTTCCCGACCCAGGGATCGAATCCAGGTCTCCCACATTGCAGGTGGATTCTTTACTGTCTGAGCCATCAAGGAAGCCCAGACCTGTCCTTAGGCTCTTGGAAATGAGTGAAAAATCAGTTTATTGCCATATCTGTTTATCTTATGGGTTCCTAATTTCCAAGAGGTTGGAGCTTATTACATGTGCACACAATGCAATCGGTCAAAACTCCAAGTTGATCAAGACAGATGTAAGGAAGAGAGGAAGTGTCCAAAAGGAAGTGGGAAACATTGCCATGGGGATGTTCTTCTTGGCATTCATAAGTGTGAACATTTCAGCACTACGTGAAATGATACATTCACATTATGGGTGGACCTAACATGATCTGCTGAATTGTAACAGCTATGATAATACTTATAAGACACTAATGCTATAAAAATAGCTAACATTTCTTGAGTGCTTATTGTGTGCCAGGCACCGTATCATTACTATTAAATGGATTCTTTTATTACTCTGATGAGGTAGGTGCTATTTTTATTTTCATTTTTCAAATGAGGAAACTGAAGACCCAAGAAGTAAGTAACTTTCCCAAGGCTATTGTGGTGGGATTACTTATTGTGTGTGTTGCAGGGAGAGGGGGGAGGATGGCACTGGAGGGTGCAGGAGGGAGGCACGAGTGGCTCAAATTAAAACAGGCAAGACTGCTGAGATTAGTAGCCAAGCAAGCGACTAGAAAGCACTGAGAAAGAGTAGAACTAAGATAACTGCTTTAATTTTCTGAGGGCATTTTCCTGTGTGGCATATTGCCCCAATGCGAATCCTTTGCTCTGACTAGTACTGCATGTTCACCTTTATTTTTTTAAGATCGAAGGAGGGATGGCAGAGCCCAGGCTAAGTCAGGGGATGTTGAACAAATCAAGTTAGCTTAGCTTAGCTTGTTGTCATCTTCTAGAGAGGTGTACAAATATAGAGGTTTGATGTCTTATAGAACAATGGGTCTCAGAAACTTTTTAGAACCTCCCAAAATGAAGTCTTATGCAGAGTTTCAATATATTAGAAGATAAAAGCACAGCTTTTAAGATGAAGGAAGTTATGTAGCTGCCATGCACGCAAGGTGGATGTTATATAAAAATAAAAGCAAGGTGCAGAACAGTGTATTAGATTACACGGTATGCATGTACATAGATGAGAACTTGGGACTGGGGGTGAAGGATTGGAAGGATATATTTGTACAATATAGTGTAATTTTGTATAATATAATTTTTAAACTTGTACATATATTAGTTAAACAAAGTGGGATTCAGGGGCTTTTAGCATCAACTCCTCTTTTCCTCCTCCCCTGCATCCTTCATTTCCCTTTTGGTACCCCCGAGGGTTTCCACGGAGCACAGTTTGAGAAACACTGATCCAGCAAGTGCTTTGGTCATTCTGTCTTAGTAAGAACCAGCATCCAGCCTAGGCCATGTTCTAATTACACGTTGGTACTCAGGGCTGGTATCATCCCAATCAGTGTGTGTGTATGTAGTGACTGAGGGCTGTGACCCTCTTGCTTAATCTAATAAAACAATTTGATATTTGGGAAATGTAAAGCAACCTTAAAGCAAAGATCCTTGTTTTTGCAAAACAAAACAAAACAAAACCCCCAAACCACTCTGTTTGCCCAGAGTGAGATCGCCCCCATCCCTCAGGTCTAGGCACGTACCTCTCTGCCACCACTTATTCTTTCTCATGCTACCTCGTCCTTTGCGGAGAGAGCCCTGCCCTAGGGTCCCCAGGCTGGCTGGGCTTCGCACAGGGTTGACTATGGCCGTGGGCACGAAGACAGACTTGAAGGGCCGGCTCTGCCGGGGATCACTTTCTGAAATACTGCCTTGGGAGGACACAGAGGAGGTGGATAACGTCCATGTGGTGTAGAGACCAGGACTTCGGGAGTCTGGAACGCTAGATGTCTTTCTGGTTGTGCAATTTTTTTTTTTTTAAAGAAATAGAAAAAGAAAAAATTCAGTCAAGAGTCCAGCCATATACCACAGTCAGCTCCCAACCATATACCACATGTGGCCTCTCCTCACCTACTCCTACCCATATATACATACCACACAGAGTCTTAAATAGATAGGCCTCAGCTCCCACACCTGGAATAACTGTGTGGGTACTCTAAGGGAGGGACGAGGTCTCCTACTAAGGCCTGGTGGGACAAGAAGATTTGAATTTCATCTTCTTTCACTCCAGCTCTGATCACTCTTCACCCCATGTTCCTTCAGCCCTGAGTTTAGAGCATAATACCTTGTATGTGCTCATCTCACTTTGGAGGGGCAGTTTCTTGTTTGTTCAGTGACTTGTCCACTAGATTCTACTCTTTGGAGGCAGAGATTTTATATGACTTATTTTATATCTTCTGTGTTCTGCATATATTATTAAAGTGTTGAAAGGCTGCCATAATGCACTTAGCACTGAAGCCAGCCATTCTGTGTCACACATTTTGAGCACTTAGGCTCAGATGGTAAAGAATCTGCTTGCAATGCAGGAGACCTGGCCTCGATTCCTGGCTTGAGATGATCCCCTGGAGAAGGGAAGGCTGCCCACTCCAGAATTCTTGTCTGGAAAATTCCAGAGGAGCCTGGCGGGCTCCACGGGGAGTCCATGGGGTTACAGAGAGTCGGACATGACTGAGTGACTAATACTTTCACTTTCACTGTATGTCTGGCATTGGCCAAGTCCTTTGCCCACATTATCTCATGCGTCCTTCACAGCAGCCTTCTGAGTTAGCAACTATAAATACTACTGTTTTGTAGATTTAAAAAATATAGATTTACTGGTAGTTGAGATTTGAACTCAGGTCCAGGCTGGCCCTTGTCACCCACGCTCTTATCACTGAGAGATACACTACCTTCTGGCTAGTCAGAGCATTCATCATTTGGAAAACCCTGTATCCTGCTTGAAATAAACAAACCAAAGGAGCTGGTAGGCCCAACACATGCCTCCACAAAACCTAATCCTTCAGCCTTAGGCTCTAATTTTTTTTTTTTTTAGGCTTTAATTTTTAAGAATAGTATTTAAATTTTGAAAACAGCAATCTCTTGCCCATCGCTTTCCAGCCTGCAGCTCCCTGAACCCCGTGGGGAATGGCTGTCACTTTACACGTTCCTCTTGTCCTCGTCCCATCCTACCCCAACATCATAGCCCCAGTGGAGTAGCTCTTCAATCACCTTGTCACTCTGTTGATTCAGTAACCTCTGCTAATTCCCTGGAGGTAACCAACTCAACCAAGGTCCTGGCACAAAGATGTCCCCATGTAGTTTCCTCCCTGTCAATGCCTCCAGGTTTCTCTTTAGGTAATTTCCTCTTATTTCTCCTTTTTCTCTCCCTCTTTTGCTTAAAAAATTGTATGTAGTCTAATAATGAGCCACCAGTGTTGCACAAGATGGGAAAGGCACCACTTAATGTGGCCAGCTCTGCCCATGAAGCATATGCAGCCACACGCCCTGGGGACAGATGCTTGTGGTGAGGGGGTTTCTGTCCACAGCTTTCATTTTCCTCTGGTCTCTGGGGATGCAGTCAGGGAAGCGGAGTGGGCTGGCCACCAGTCCGAGCTCAGACTGCATTCTGGAGATGAGGGCTGAGCCGAGAGCACTCCCCAGCGCTGGCTTTCATGGCAGTGTCTGCACCTGCCTGTGTTTTAAACAAAGACCTCAAAGTGTAGGATGCTGCAAAATGGACCAGCAACAGGGAAGACAGGCTCCAAAATGGTTGGCAGTGGCAGCGGCAGCAAGTACAGAAAAGTTAATGAGGCCTGAGCCAGGCTTATTTGACTAGTCCTTTCTTTGGACAATTGTTTATAGACTGAGGTGCAACCTCATTTTTCTGGGCCCAGATGAGGCTGGATTCCAGAAACTCCTAAATTTCAAGTCCCCTTCCCAACACTGAACCCTTCTATGTTTTTTGGCAAAAAGATCAACATGGGCTTCCCTGGTGGCTCAGGGGCAACAAATCTGCCTGCCAGTGCAGGAGACATGGGTTTGATCCCTGGTCCACGAGGGAACAACTGAGCCCAAGTGCCACAACTGCTGAACCAGTGTTCTGGAGCCCAGGAGCTGCAACGACTAAAGCCTGAGCACCCTAGAGCCTGTGCTTTGCAACGAGAGGCCACTGCAATGCGAAGCCCATGCGCCACAAATAGAGAGTGGCTCCTGCTCACTGCAACAAGAAAAAAGCCCAAGTAGCAATGAAGAAGACCCAGAGACCCAGCACAGCCAGAAAAAAAAAAAAAAACCACTCAGCACTTACCCAGCATGTTCTTCTAACATCAAAATGCTGTGCTAACATACATTCATTAATCCCCATGACACCCGAGATCTGCAGACGTTATGATCCCTGTTTTCTAGATGGAGAGACTGAAAGGCATTCTGGGTTTAAGGGGGAGGTGAGCATGTTGCCTCTGATTTGCCCCACTGTACTGCTTTGAGTGTGTCCCCCTTTCTACCTGAGATATAAGCCCTTAAGAACTTGTGTAGTACATGAAAGGGGCCTGACACATGTGCCCTCTACCCTGCTCAGTACTGGCAGTAGCCTCTTGGTAAGGCAAAAGCTTGCACTGTGACAGTCTTTATACAGTTCTGTGTAGCAAGTTAAAGGACAGTGAGTGGTGGCCCACCTGTCACTTTTCTCTACCCCTTAGGCAATGGGATGGCATATGAGTCTGGTGAAGGCTGCCTGAAAGAGAAATATCCCAGCTTACTGGGCAGAAAGGCGTTTATTGGGAGGACAGAAAGGAGTGGAAAGAGCGTGGAAACAGGATCCTAGGGAGGCTGCTGAGAGTGGGAGGCAGGAGTCTGAGGTGGGGAGTGTCTGATCAGGGGCTGCTGCTTGAGTGCTCGCCATGAACGGTCTTCAACTTGGCCCATGTACTTTCCTCCCTTGTTCCTTCCTTGTTCCCGTTTCCAAGTTCTGAGAGGCTAAGCCTGTCCCCCTCAGCTGTGGTGATGAGCTGAGGAGGTTGGGGAGGATGGGGAGGGGAGAGGGAGAGTGAAGAGGAGGAGAAGGAATGGGGAGCAGCTGGTTTCTGCAGCCTCTAAAATGGGAGGAAACATGCCTCCATTGAGACTGGGTGTGGAGGAGGAAACCCAAAAGCATGTAGGTGCTGCTACAAAGGGCCTGAATGAAAACATGACAAGTGTTGTGTACCCCCGACCCACGGGCTATCTCTGGGATCTGGGGAATAGGTCGTGGTGGCAGAGATCTAGGTGTGGTCAGCATAGCTGGACAGGCTGGCGTTACCCTCTAGCAGAGTGCTGGAGCTTCACACACCCCAGCAGCCTCTCCTCTTTCGGTAATTAAAAGGCTCACTTGCTGAACCGTAAATCGAAACCCTGGCATTTTGGTCAACTCTGGTCTCTCAGTTGATCCCCAGACTCTGTCTGGCTCAGTGCATTAGGAGATGATGCTGATTAAGAGCAAAGGTTCAAATCTCAGGGGGCACCTCACACCTTGGAGGTCTGGCTGTCTTAGAAAAGGCAGTCCTGTACACCATGGGGGCTGGAGGTAGTGCAGAGCCATCCCTGCAAACACACAATGAAAATGGGGGGAGAACCTCTCACTCACACAGAACCAAAGAGCAGAAAGTGACCTCGCACATGTAGTCCAACCCACTCAGTCGCAGAAACTCCACTGACAAAGGTTGGCCTCATTTAGCCCTGAGAACTGGGAGGAACCAAGCCTCCCACAGTGAGAAGGGTTGTTAAGAACAAGGGTGAGCTGCCCCTAGATAGACAAATTGAGCATGTCATCTGCATCCAAGGTTTTGGGGATGGAAACTTTCTCTGCATCTGGGAGGCTGTCAGAGGAAACATACACACAGAGAAAGCATTGATCTGGTGTCAACTAATAGCCCTAAGGAGATTATACTGTGACAGTGACTTTCCTTTCTGGAAATGCTGATTTCCTGGAAGCAAACACACACATCAGCATCAGCATCAGCAGCATCTCAATATATGCACATAATCAGGTTTCTATGAGCCAGGGGTGGGGAGGGACTCATGGCCACCTACGGTGCTGCTGAACATCTATCCACCATCAGACACACTGCCACCTCAGATAGAGTGAGTCGAGAAGCTCATCATTTGCCCAAGAATAGATCTACCTTGGAGAAAAGCCAAGGAGAGAATGGGAAGCTGGAGCCTTGAACTACATTGGAACAGAGTCCCATGTGCATTCTAGTTAGGGTGACCTTAAGTCCAGATTTTCCAGGGAGAGTCTCAGTTTACACCTGCACTCCTGGTAGTGTCCCTCTTCTATCTCAAAAGTGTCCTAGTTTGGATGATGAATTATACAGTGACTCTTACTTTAATGGTTTTTTTATGGAATAATCAGGACTTTAGGCTAAGGCCTGATGCAAATGCCCCACTAGAGTAGTAGAGATGGCCCTAGAGAGTTCACGATAGTTTCTTCCAGGGAAGACTATTCATGTGTTAAGGTAGGTCTTTGCTCTTCTCTGTCACTTCTGAACTATCCTCCCACTCTCCTCAAGACTTCCCAGCTTGGACTCACAAGAACAGACTCTACCATTTCCTACTCTGCCTTGTTGCAGACATCACTTTCCCTGTTTCCTTGAGGAACTGAGCTCCCGGCTCACCGTCATTCTCTCCACCACAACGGATCTTACCTCGATGATTTCATCTAGTCTTTGGGCTTTCATCTTAAGCCTAGACTTCTTTCTTAAATGCTAGATGTGTATAGACGCAACCATTTACTAGGAATACTAAGGCATCTGAGACAATGTGCTGCAAACCAGGCTTTTGCTTCCCCTCACTAACACCTCAAAACCTGTTTGTTCCTCTTTTGGATTTCAACTCCATCTCAGTAAAAGGCAACCTTGTCTTCAGTTACTCAGGATTCACTTTGAATCCTCTCTTTTTACACCCAGAATTGGATTTGTCAGAAAATCCTATTGTTTCTACCTTTAGAATAAACCACAATCTAACCACTGCCCCCTCCCTCCCTCCACAGCCAGCACCTTTGTTCATTTCACCGTCAACACCGCCCCCCTTCCCGCCCTAGCTCCCCCCAACCCCGACCCCCCGGATTCTTACCATATCCGCTTAACCAGTCTCTCTGCTTCCACCTTTCTACAGTTTACTCTCAACCCAGCAACCAGAGGGGTTCTAATTACAATGCAAGTTAGATCATGTCACACTTCTGCTCCAAGCCCTATAACATGGTTGAAGTCACATTCCTCATTATGACTGAGCAAATTCTGAATCTGAATCCCTGTCACCACTCTGGCCTCATCTTGTAGGAGCCCCCTCCCTTCCCTAATCCAGCCCCTCGGCCTTCAGGTCAGGGTGCTCCTTCCCCAGGGCCTTTGATCTGTCCTCGCTGTTCCCTGGGCCTGGAATGCGCTTCCCTGGAATGCGCTTCCCGCACCCCTCTGTTCTTCCTTCTCACCGCTCAGCCAGCCCACCCCCGACCAGACTATTAACATTGTAGTCACCCCTACATAAATTCTATCCCCCTTTCCTGACTGATTTTTTCTCCTTAGACCTTATCATCAGCACACCACTTATATTCCTTACACGTCCTTTCTGTCCATCCCACCAGAGTATAAGCTCCAGTGGGCAGAGATTTCTGTGTATTTTGTTCACTGGTGTTTCTCCAGTATCTAGAAGGGTGCCTAACCTACTGTGCTCAGTATATATTTGCTGACTAAATGGATTAAAGCATCAGTTATAGGCATCCTTAGTTTGCCTTTGGGGATTTTGCAAATTTCTAACAAATTCCAAAAACCACCGAAGGGAGTAACTATGACCTTCTATTCCAACTTTCTGGCATGCAAAGAAATCTTTTTGCCTGGATCTATTGGTACCCACACTTTGCCTGTATTCTATCTAGAAAGGGGATCCGCCACCTCAATAAAAGCAAGCGCAGTCTTTTATTGAACCAGAATCTTCTAAGTTGTATTCACTGGTTCACTGTCCCCTGAGGGAACAAGCCTGCTTCCTGATCTACACCGTCTATTATGGTCTCTCTGACCCTTGTCTTCTGCACTCAAACAATCCTAGTGTCTTTCTAGGTTTATCCAGTGATGTAGCTTCTATTTTCTCACCATTGCAGCCCTCCTCTGGACACACTGCCCACCTACAGGAAGGTCCCCCAAACTGGCCACATATGACTCCTGCTCTAACCCCTATAGAGAACAATGGGATTATCCCTTTCCTTGGAGTTATGACTCTCTGGTATGTCATAAAGGTAGTGTTTATGTGTGGTAAGGGGCTTGGTACCTTGTGATAGGCTTTGCCTGGACTTATAGGGGGTGGAGGTAGCACCTGGACGTATAGGAGGAGCCATGGATAGTTTTGGGGGCCTGTGTGTACTTGTGGTTGTATGAGGTGGCTGAACAAACTGTGCAGCAGTGCAACTGATGAATGTGCCAGAGAATGAAAAAGGTTGGGAAAGCTGTTTGGAAAGAAGACCTGCAGGGTAACTAGCACATGAGTGGGGTGTTGGATGTATGGGTAGTGGTCGGAGTCACGAAAACCTTGCCTAATGGCACCACATCCTGGGAAGTCTCCTAAGGTGCTCCCATAGGTCTTCTGATCTTTGGGCTTTCCCATTGTTCTATGATTATGGAGTGTCTGGGTGAAGACAGTGAAGAGTGATTTGTGGGGGCTGTACAGTAGAACTGAAGTCTAGTTCCTGAGCAGGCTGGTTAACTGCACATCACGTTCATCATCTGTAAAATAACACCCACCTACTGGGATACTCGAGCATGCTGCTGCTGCTGCTGCTAAGTCACTTCAGTCGTGTCCGACTCTGTGTGACCCCATAGATGGCAGCCCACCAGGCTCCCCTGTCCGTGGGATTCTCCAGGCAAGAACACTGGAGTGGGTTGCCATTTCCTTCTCCAATGCATGAAAGTGAAAAGTGAAAGTGAAGTCACTCAGTTGTGTCCGACTGGAGCATAGCCAAAGAGTTAAAAGATGCAAAAGTATCAATACTTGTAAAATGTGAAGAGCTATTTAAAAGATAACTATTTTACTTTTTTTTTTTTTTTTAAATTAACCATTAGGAGGATAGTGAAGCAAAAATTGTTTCTTGGCCCACGCTCTGAAAGGATTGAGTCTTTCAGCCATTCCACTCAGAGATGGACTCTTGCCTAGATGATCCAACCCTCTGATTCCTGAGATTGGAGAGGACGCACCTGAAAATGGGGATGACATAGTTGTTGGGGAAGATGCCAACTCGCCCGGTCACCAAGGAGACGCCCCTGAGCCAGCCGTCCTGGTACTTGCCCAGGACCCTGACACCCTCTCCCTTCTGTAGGTCCAGTTCATCAGGTCCATGGGCTGAGTAGGAGTGCAGAGCTACAAACCTGGGGAAACACAGGGAACTGGTGAAGGACGCTGGTGAGTGTGCCTAATGGAACCAGCAAAGGGTGAAGGGAGAGGAAAACTCAGAGTCCATGACCCAGTGGTTAGCACTAAACATCTTTTAAGAATTGAAACCTCACTATGTAAGGCAGATAGAAATGGTGGAATCTTACTGCAGTTGCAGTGGAGGGCCCCAAATCCCTGCCCCCTCCATCTTCTCCCTCCTGCATAGAGTACTCTGAAGCTCCAGGTCACTCACTGAGGTCACATCAGTATTTTGACATTGGGGAAACCGGCTGAGAACAGAGAAAGGAGTTGGTGACCAGGAATCAGTGGCAGAGTTGGGTCGAAAGCCTGAAAGTGATGGTTTTATATAGGATGCTTGTTCACACTGCTTAGAGTACCCTCAAGACAGTGGTCACAGCCATCAAGGTTCAGGGAACCGAGGGGTCAGCATAGAAGCCTCTCTGATCCATTCTCTCTCCTGAGGGTAGTGACGTGTCTGACTCACAAGATGCTAGCTTAATGTAGGCAGGAGATGGACATGGGGTAGTGGGAGGCAAGGGTTAATTTCAGTGTTTCAGCACACAGTGGAATGAATATTGGCTGCACTGTGGGATGGAGGAAGATGGGCTTGAAACGTGGCAGAAATGTTCTTGGGTTGGAGCAGTGACTTTCCACTCTGAAGTCCACATAGTAGCTTGGGTAGATAACATCCAGGTATGAGCTGGGAGATAAAGACCCTGGGGAGTAGTTAGGCTTTGGAAGGAGAATAATTACCCAACTAAAGGCATTAAAAATAACCCACTTTGCTTTCCCAGATTTGGCATTAAAAGTGTATGGCTTCGAGCTGGATAGACGCTAAAGCAGCAGTTCCCAATCTTTTTGGCGCCAGTGGGATGGTTTCAGGATGATTCAAGTACATGTTCAAGTGCACAAAGTACATTTATTGTGCACTTTATCTCTGTCATTATTATACCAGCTCCACCTCAGATCATCAGCATTAGAGCCCAGAGGTTGGGGACAACTGCTCTAAGGACTTTGAGGCACTGAAAGGTTTTATCAAAGGGGCTAGGAGAATGTTCTCATCTGCAAGATTTCTTTCCCTCCTGAAATGTTATATTTATTTCTCACTGATACAGCAGCATCTACTGATGACCAAGCATTGTGAATCTAAAGAAAAACAACAGAAATCACTCAGTACCCAATCTCCCTGTAAGGTTTTGGTACATAATCTAGTCTCTTTCTGCTTTTGTAAAATAATGGGCCAGGATGATGTAGTTCGGTAATTTGTAATTTTCATCATTTCCTTTGGACATTGTAAAGGAAGGGAAGCTGTTGTTTCTCTGCATGGGATGGTTAGGGATGGGGATGCTTGATGACAGAGGGATGGCAAAGATGACTGTTCTGTGCCAGGACCAGGAGTGGAGGGTTGAACTCTTTTCTTTTTTTTTTTACTCACATGTTAGCTGAGAGGTGTTGCTGGGAGCCAGGAAGACTGACAATGGCTGTGGAATGTCCTGGGGAGGCAGGTGCAGGGGGATAGGTGCTGACCTGCAGAAACAGCAAGCATTAGGAGCCAGACCCACAGCAGAGCTGCTGCATTCTAATGCAACTAAAAACCAACAGGCACACCCAGCACCACCCATCGTGTGTCTTTTTCTCTGTGGTTTGTGGCCGTGGGCAGAGCAGAGTGGTGGTGGATTGGTTTATGGACTGTTGGGGTGGTATGCCAGGGTCACATTCCAAAAGACTGCTCAGATAAGGCTTGGGATGAAGGCTCGCTCAATTTACAGTCAACAGAGCACTGTCAGGCTCTTCTTTATGTTCCCCCAGCCCCTCCCCACCCATTTCCTAGAGCACTCACCTCCCTCTAAGAAAACCTGTTCTCGAAAAATGATAGGATGGCTAATGTTGAGAACACTCACCAGGCAGTTTTAAGTGCTTCGTAAGTATCAGCTAGTTTAATCCTTATTAAAGGAACTATTATTATCCCTATTTTTGGATGAGGAACTGAGGGAAAGAGAAAAATCACTCAACTAGAATGAACCGACATTGAAAACCAGGTACTCCAGGTCCTGAGCCCATACTCTCACTAATGTTAGTATTAATACACACACACACACACACACACACACACACACACCGGTTTATCCTGTGACTTAGTGATGGTGAATCTGCAACCTCTTCACTTTTCCAGGCTGAAAGAGGGAGCAAAAATTCTAAAAGCATCTGGAAACTGCCAACTATCCTGAGGCTTCTCTTATTATCTAATGTTTTACCTTGCTTATTTTCTTCTCAGCACATATCACAGACCGTGATTGTTTCCTTGTTTATTTACTGACCATCCCCCATCACTAGACTACAAGTTCATGAGGAAGGGACTATGTCTTGTTTATCTTGTGTTTCTTATATGCTTAATATGTTACTTGTAACTTAATGAATGAATGAAAACATCTTTCTACCCACTACACCAAATATTAATGAAATCTCAACTATTTCCATGCCATCCAGAGTAAACACATTCAACCAGTCTTCAGTTATCTACCTTTTAGTGATGGTAGCTACATATATGTGCCTTTTTAGGACTGTGCTTTGTGGGTACAACTATTATTTGCATAATGTGTGTTTGAGCAGTTGTGAATCCATTACTGAGTATGTGTGTACAAGTGTGTATGTTTATTCAGAACCTGTGACAATTGTATGTACATGTTTGATGGCACTGGTCTATTGTATATCTTATTGTGTTCATGCATGTGGATCAGATAAGCATGTATGCTATGTGTGACATATGTATGTATGGTTGTGAACGTCTATCTGGAATTCTGTATATATGTCTATGAACTCTAGAGGTGTGTGCAAGAAGGCATGGAAATAGTTTTGTGTGTGTGTCTGTGTCAATGATTGTATAAATATATGTATGGTTGTGTATGTGTGTGTGATGTTTCAATTCAGTTATAGGATCAGAAAACCATTCCAGTTAGATAGTAAGAAGGGTTGGCAAGACTATGCTGCTGCTGCTAAGTTGCTTCAGTCGTGTCCAACTCTGTGCGACCCCATAGACGGCAGCCCACCAGGCTCCCCCGTCCCTGAGATTCTCCAGGCAAGAACACTGGAGTGGGTTGCCATTCCCTTCTCCAATGCATGAAAATGAAAAGTGAAAGTGAAGTCGCTCAGTCATGTCTGACCCTCAGCGACCCCATGGACTGCAGCCTAGCAGGGTCCTCCATCCATGGGATTTTCCAGGCAAGAGTACTGGAGTGGGGTGCCTTTGCCTTCTCCATGGCAAGAGTATAGAGAAATCTAAACCCTCATACAGTGTTGGTGGAAATGTAAAATGGTTCCAGCTGTTTGGAAAATAGTTTTGCAGCCCCTCAGATAACTCGTAGAGTTACCATATGATTCGCTAAGTCTGACATCCAAGAGAAATGAAAACATACAACCACACTAAAGCTTGTATTTGAATCTTACAGCAGTATTATTTATAATAGACAAAAGGTGGAAATAACCTAAATGTCTATTGGTTGAAGAATGAATAAAGAAAACATGGTGTATCTATACAATGGAATAATATTTTACAGTGGAAGATTATTCAACCACAAAAGAAATAAAGTATTGATATATGCCATAACATGGATAAACTGTGAAAACATTATGCCGATTGAAAAAAGCAAGACACAAGAAACATTACATAGTTCTATTTATATATCTTAAATGAGTTAAATGTAAAATATATTTTATGGTATGTGAAATATGATATTGTATATAAAATATATTTTAATAAGCTTTTTAAAAAGTCCCAAACCATATGATTATCTTAATAGATGTACGAAAAGCTTTTTATAAAATTTGACATCATTATGAGAAAAACTCTCCAGAGAGCAGGCATAGAAGGAACATACCTCAACATAATAAAGGCCAGATATGACAAACCCATAGCTAGCATCATATTTAATGGTGAAAAGCTGGAAGTATTTCCTCTAAGATCAGGAATAAGACAAGGAGGTCCATTCTCACCACTTCTGTTCAACACAGTTTTGGAAGTCCTAGCCACAGCAACCAGAGAAAAAAAGAAATAACAGGAGTCCAAATTGGAAAGGAAGAAGTAAAACTGTTACTGTCTGCAGGTGACATGATACTATACATGGAAAATCCTCAAGACACCACCAGAAAAACTACTATAGCTCAGAGCTCATCAAGAACTCTAGTAGTAAAGTTGCAGGATACAAAATTCATATACAGAATTTGTTGCATTTCTATACACTAACAATGAAAGATCAGAAGAAGAAATTTAGGAAAAAGTCCAACTTGGCAGGGAATCAATATTATTAAAATGACCATACTACCTAAGGTAACCCACAGATTCACTGCAATCCCTATCAAAATATCAAAGGAATTTTTTTTTTTTACAGACCTAAAATAATTTAAAAATCTGTATGGAAACACAAAAGACTCCAAATAGCCAAAACAATCTTGAGAAAGAAGAACAGAGCTAGAGGGATGACAATCCTTGACCTCAGATTACAGTACAAAGTTACAGTAAAAAAAACCGGTACTGGCACAAAAACAGACACATAGATCAATGGAACAGGTTTGAGAGCCCAGAAAAAAATCTACGTACTTATATTCAATTAGTCTATGACAAAAGAATCAAGAATATACAATGGAGAAAAGACAGTCTTTTCAATAAATGATGCTGAGAAAACTGGACAGCTACATGTAAAAGAAATTAGAACATTGTCAAATACCATGTACAAAAATAAACTCAAAAAGGATTAAAGACTTAAATGTAACACTGGATACGATAAAACTTAGAGTAAAATATAGACAGAAAACTCTTTGATATAAATTGTAGCAATATTTTTGAATCTGTCTCCTAAAGTAAAGGAGATAAAAGCAAAAATAAACAAGTGGGACCTAGTTAAAAAAAGTTTTTGCACAGCAAAGGTTAACCATTGACAAAATAAAAAGACAGCCTACTGAATGGGAGAAGGTATCAGTAAATTATATGACCAGTAAGAGATTAATATTCAACATATATAAATACCCCACATAACTCAACATTAAAAAAACAAAATGATATGATTTAAAAATGGACAGAAGAATGGAATCGACATTAAATGCGATGGTAAACAGGCACATGAAAAGATGCTCAATGCTGCTAATCATTAGGGAAATGCAAATCAAAACCACAATGACATGTCGCCTCATACCAGCCAGAATGGATGACTATCATCAAAATGAACACAAATAACAAATGTTGGTGAGAACAGGAAGAAAAGGAAACCCTCATACACTGTTGGTGGGAATGTAAACTGCTGAAGCCACTGTGGAAAACAGTATGGAAGTTTCTAAATTTTTAAAATTAAAAATTTTTTAAATTTTAATTTTTAAAAATTTAAAAATAGAACTACCAAATGATCCAGAAATTTGACTCCTGAGTGCATGTCCAAAAAATCTAAAAACATTAATTTGAAAAGATACATGCACCCTGATGCTTATGGCAGCATATTTTATAATTGCCAAGATATGGAAGCAATGTAAGTGTACATCAACAGATGAATGGATAATGAAGATATGGTACATATACACACACAATGGAATATTACTCAGCCATAAAAATAACAAAATTTTGCTATTTGTAGCAACATGGATGGACTTGGAGGGCATTATGCTTCGTGAAATAAGAAAGAGAAAGACAAATACTGTATGATATTGCTTACTACCCTTTTCCCAGTATAACTCTATTATTCAAATCTCATCACTGCTACTGCTTTCTTGTGATTTTTTTTTTTTTGGGAAAATGTATGTATGCATATACCAACATCATATATCTATACCTGTTTATTATTTAATTTATGGAAAAATGCCACATTATGGACACTATTCTATTGTTTTTTCCGTGTATCAATACATTTTTAAGATTTGGGGGGCTTCCCTGGTTTCTCATTGGTAAAGAATCTGTCTGTAGCACAGGAGATGTGGAAGATCCCCTGGAGAAGGAAACTGCAACCTACTCCAGTATTGTTGCCTGGAAAATCCTATGGACAGAGGAGCCTGGTAGGTGACAGCCTATGGGGTTGCAAAAGAGTTGGGACATGACTTGGTGACTAACAACAACAATAAACAGTGGAATCTAAAAAATACAACAAACTAGTGAATATAACAAAAAGAGAGCAGACTCACAGATACAGGGAACAAACTTGGGGCTACCAGTGTGAACAGTGGGGAGGGACAATATAGGGGTCGGGGAGTGGGAGGTACAAGTTATTGGGGTATAAGATAGTCTACAAGGATGTATTTACAACATAGGGGATACAGCCAATATTTTGTAATAACTGTAAGTGGAATATGACCTTTAAAATTTTATTAAAAAAAAGAAAAAACCCAGACCATTCCTTGGTCATCCATCTGAAAGTCTCTAATACTTCATAAAGTGTTGTGAACTTTGCAATCAAACATTGTCATACTGGTTCCCTCAAACAAGCTGCCGGCTTTGGGTTAGGCTGCTCCTCCCTTGCGACTGGGCAAGATATAATCCTTCTGGGATTGGGAGATATGCCAAGGGAGAGCCACATTATGTGAACAACTAATCTTATGTTTGTGAAGGCTGTTGGATCACTGATTAAGCAGGATGAACTTCACATAACACCTGTGACTTTCCATTGTTATGCTTGAGTAAAAAGTCCTATCATCCATAAGCACTATTAATCATTTAGGGAGGAGGAAGATGCCAAAATGCAAAGAAAACCATCCTTCCATTACACCTAAAGAAGTTATCTTTTTACTTCTCTAGGTCTTCAGCTGGAGAGATGGGTATTTCGCTCCTAATTGGAACAGGGAAACCTGCCAGAACTGAAATCACTGGGTTTGTGTTGGATTTCTTTCTAAGGTGAAATGGGAAGGGAGGCCAGATTTTCAGTTTGAGGTGTCAGGGAGGAGAAGGGAAAATACAAATGGGGAAGGAGGGAGAAAGGGAGATGGTGGACAGCTCTGAGAGTGGGGCAGAGAGTCAGAAACTGGGACAAAGACACATGGGGGAAAGAGAAAGATCCAGGGGGACAGAGGAAGGAAGAAGAAAGGGGAGATTAAGACTGGGGAAACTCTTATAACTCATTCAGAAGACAACCCAATTAAAAGATGGGCAAAAGGGACTTCCCTGGTGGTCCAGCGGTTAAGAATCCATCTTGCAATGCAAGAAATGTGGTCTTGATCCCTGGTTGGAAAACTAAGACCCACATGCCTCGGAGCAACTAAGCCCATGGGCTGCAACTACTGAGCTGGCGTGCCACAACCAGAGAGTCCATTCGATGCAATGAAAGATTCTGCATGATACAACAAAGACTCTACATGCCCACAACTAAGACCTGCTGCAGCCAAATGAATTTTTTAAAATGGGCAAAGGACATCACAAAAGAAGATAATATCAAGTGGCTAGTAAGCACATGGAAAAATGTTCAACATCAACAATAATCAGGAAAATGCAAATTAAAACCATGAGATACTACTACACACCTATGAGAATGGCTGAAATTAAAAAGACTGACCATACCAAGTGTCAGTGAGGATGTGGAACAACTAGAATTCTTATCTGCTCCTGGTGGGTGCCACAGGACAATGAATTGGCCATTTTTAGTAAAGTGAAGTGAAGTGAAGTTGCTCAGTCGTGTCTGACTCTTTGCGACCCCATGGACTGTAGCCCACCAGGCTCCTCTGTCCACGGCATTCTCCAGGCAAGAATACTGGAGTGGGTTACCATTTCCTTCTCCAGGGGATCTTCCTGACCCAGGGATCAAACGCAGGTCTCCTGCATTGCAGGCAGACGCTTTAACCTCTGAGCCACCAGGGAAGCCTTAAAACATATTTACCACACTGCAATCCTACTCACAGGTTTTTACTTAAGAGAAATGCAAACTTATGTCCACACAAGGACTTGTACAGGAATGTTCATAGCAACTTTACTTGTTTTAGCCAGAAGCTGAAAACAACCTGAATGCCAATCAACTGGTGAATGAACAAACTGTGGTACAAACACAATGGAAACCCCCTCAGCAATACATGCAATGATGTGGATGAATCTTAACATCATCCTAAGTAAAAGCAGCAGGACACACAAAACTACATATTCTGTAGTGACAGGTTAAAAATTGCCAAGAGCCAGGGATGGGGAGAGATGATTCATTGCAAAGGGGCACAAGGAAACTTTTGAGGGTGATAGAAAGATTCTGTACCTCGGTTTCAGTAGTCATCACATGCCGTTTAACATCTGCCAAGTCATTGAGCTGTATAGTTAAAATCGTTGAACTTTACTGTATGTATCTATAACTCAATAAAGCTGTTAAAAAATATGACTATATTATCTAGCTTGCAGGAAGTGACCTTAGCTTGACCCAGCCCAAATGCTGGAATTAGCAAAGGATATAGGGGTGACAGGTTAACCTAACAGTGGGCTAGTGATCCTCATATGTCAGGGGGCCACCTGAAAATGGGCAAACTCAAATGTGGATACCTAGGGATCAGACAGAGGTTCCATCAGTAAGGTGAAAACAAAAATGAGTGAATGAATGGAGTAAGAGCAAGATAAAACCAGGGAGGAAGGACAGCCAGGACAAGACAGAGACGAAGGCCCCACCCGGTAAATGAAGACAGCCGGGTAGATGGCCAGCTTCTGAGGAAGGCAGGTCTGTTCCTGTCAGTGGTATTCAAGACACAGGCCCAGCCTGTCTGAATGAAAGGGCCTCTGGTGGGTGGGTGGTTTCCTGAGGTCACCTATGACCTCAGGTCCCCGTGCCACAAAGGGTTTGTGAGGCTACCTTTGTGGTCTTCTAGGCTCTGGTGCTTCCTGGGGTAGGATCCGGGGATCTGAGCAGGATGAGAGAAAGTGCTGGTATTCGAGAATGTGGGTGGGAATTTCTGCAATGATCTAAAAGCATTTTTTCCTTCTTTTGAAGGAAGTGATTCATTGAAAAGAAGTCTTTATCAGGAGCAGAGGAATGCACAGCTGTGTGGCCGCTGGGCGTTTTCAGGTGTTAAGTAAGGGAGGAGAGGGGGCTCGGGCCTGGCGGGAGCTGCTGCAGCATTCCGCTGGCCCTGGCCTCCCAAATCTGGGACTCGGCACCCTCGCCCAGCCCTCTGGAGGCAGCTCTAGCCTACTTAGGCATTTGACTTTGCGGCTCGAGCATTTTCTAGCATATGTAATCTTGGGCAAGGATAAATTTCTGTGGCCCCTCCATTTCCTCATCTGTAAAATGGGGGCAATAATGGTATTTCTCTCCTAGAGTTGTTATGAGGATTGAATAAAAGAACTCATGTGTATTATTTAGCACAGTGTAAGTGCTGAATCAGTTCAGTTCAGTCGCTCAGTTGTGTCCAACTCTTTTCAACCCCATGAATCACAGCACACCAGGCCTCCCTGTCCATCACCATCTCCCGGGGTTCACTCAAAGTCATGTCATCGAGTCGGTGATGCCATCCAGCCATCTCAACCTCTGTCGTCCCCTTCTCCTCCTGCCCCCAATCCCTCCCAGCATCAGGGTCTTTTCCGATGAGTCAACTCTTTGCATGAGGTGGCCAAAGTACATATTGCTTATTTAAAAAAAAATTTTTTTAAATTGAAACAGAGTTGATTTACAATGTTGTGTTAGTTTCAGGTACACAGCAAAGTGATTCAGTCATGTGTTAGTCACTCAGTTGTGTCTGACTCTTTGTGACTCCATGGACTGTAGCCAGGCTCCTCTGTCTATGGGATTCCCTTTTTCATGGGATCTTCCCAACCCAGGGATCGAACAGGGGTCTGCTGCATTGCAGGCAGATTCTTTACTGTCTGAGCCATCAGGGAATCCCTATCCAGTTATATATAGATATAAATACATAGATAAAAATACACATGTGGGTGTGCTCAGTCACTAAGCTGTGTTTGACTCTTAGTGACCACATGGACTGTAGCCTGCCAGGCTCCTCTGTCTATGGGATTTTCCAGGCAAAAATTCTAGAGTGGGTTGTCATTTCCTCCTCCAGGGGATCTTCCCGACACAGGGATTGAACCCACATCTCCTGTGTCTCCTTCATTGGCAGGCAGTCTTTACCACTGTGCCACCTACAAGTATTCTTTAAAATTCTCTTCCATTATAGGTTATTACAAGATGTTGTATAGAGTTCCTTGTTCTATACAGTGGGTCCTTGTTTTCTGTTTTATATATAGTAGGGTGTATATTTTAATTAAATATTACTTATTTTGGTCTACTAGGAGATTAGCTGCTGTGCAGGGTGTGGGTGGTGTGGGTGGAGCACCTTCTTTTATGTGTCAGCCCTGTGAGGTCTTGGACTGAGAGCAGGACCCAAGAATGAGGTGGGGATGGGAGTAAGCAGGCCTCCTTTCTTCTCTTCTAGAGGAGCTTTCAGGTCCCTGGCTTTCCAAAATATGTTTGCTGTCCCCCAACCCCACCCCTGCTGTGGTACTCAGCTGTCTCTTCCGGGGTGCATGCCTCTCAGGAGTTTGCAGGGCATGGGGTGCTGTCCTCCTCAACAGAGCGTGAGCCAGCCCCTGTGGTCCAGCATCTCAGGACGCCCAGGAACGAATAAGGGCCTGAACCTATGGAGTGTTCACTCAGGGCTCGAAGAAGGGCTGCCTTTTACAGACAGAAAATAAGTATTGTATGGTAGTTTCTATACCACCACTATCGATAATCTAGAGTTGACCACTGAACTTTATAGAGTTAAAAATTCATTCTCTTCTTTTATTACGAGAGACTTGAGCCATATTCAGCAGTTGCAGTGTGTGGGCCTTATTTGTTCCTCAGCGTTGGAGCTAATGGAACAACCAAGACACACAGAGTTCCTTCCTCAGGTGGACCTCACCCAGTATACCAGGGAAGGAACTTAAACCCACAGTTACATAAACATAGCACATGTTGGCATGAGGGATAGGGTGGGGCTCAAAGTGCTCTGGAAGCTGCTGGGAGAGGCTTGCCTTGATCTCCAAGAGGTATTTCACTCACATGCTGCGATTCCAATACTAACTTGTGATACACAGGCCTCATTTTTGTCATCCTCATTTCTACAGATAAGCTGAGATGGAAAGATTATGTGATTTTTCAGGCCAGCAAGTGGGTGGTTAAGTTGACACCAGGAGCCCTTTTAAGTGCTGATCAAGGTTAGCACTTGGGGCTTCCCTGGTGGCTTAGCTGGTAAAGAATCCGCCTGTAATGAGGGAGACCTGGGTTTGACCCCTGGATTGGGAAGATCCCCTGGAGAAAGGAAAGGCTACCCACTCCAGTATTCTGGCCTGGAGAATTCCATGGACTATTCCATGGGGTCGCAAAGAGTCAGACACGATTAAGCAACTTTCACTTTCAAGGTTAGCACTTAACTCCATGTGCCCAGAGAGCTGACGTCTGTGAGGCATGCTTGGGTATCCCAGGAAAGGCCTTCTAGCTAAATTCTAGCGTTCTTTTTTTTTTAAGAAAAATAATTGTATTTATTTATTTGTTGGCTGTGCTGAGTCTTCATTGCCATGTGGGCTCTTCTCCAGTTCTGGCAAACAGGGGCTACTGTCCGGCTGCGGTGCGTGGGCTTCTCATCTCAGTGGCTTCTCTTGTAAAGCACAGGCTCTAGAGCACGAGCGTTTCAGTAGCTGCAGCATGTAAGCACAATACTTGAGGCTCTCAGGCTCTAGAACATAGGCTCAGAAGTTGTGGCGTATGGGCTTATTTCCTCTGTGGCATGTGGGATCTTCTCAGACCAGGGATTGAATCTGGATCTCCTGAATTGGTAAGAGTATTCTTCACCACTGAGCCACCAGGGAAGCCCTCAAAGTTCTGTTTTCAGGGTCACAGGTATGTCATGTTCCTGATGACCACTGTTCCTGGCCAGTGTGCCCTGTAATATACGATAGATCTGGAGACAGGTGGACTATGAAGTGCTTTTTTGTTTGTTTGTTTTTCTTCTTCATTCCCTGGCAGAAGCGAGATCCTTGCAGAGTCAGAACTTCGTTTACCAGACTGCTCCCCTTCCTTCCCTAAGCTGGTCTCAGAGCCAGCCCAGCCTGCAATCCTTCCCTGTTCTGGATGAGCAGGGAGCAGCTGCCCAGTGCTATGATCTGCCCTGAGAGTAAAAGCATTGTCTGAGAAACGAAATTCACTCAGGAGCTGGCAGCAGGTTACTTTAGGTCCACCTCAAAATGTATCTTCTACGGGACTTCCCTGGTGATCCAATGGTTAAGATTCCTTGCCCCCAATGCAGGGGGCGAGCGTTTGATCCCTGGTCAGGGAACTAAGATCCCACATTGCTGTGAGACATGGCAAAAAATTAAAAAAAATAAAAATAAAAATGTCTTCTAAAGTACATAGTGAGGTCAGTAGGGGTAATCCTGTGTAATGCTGTGAAGACAACTCCATTTCCATCTTCCAGGGAGTCATTGAAGCTTAGAATATTCTCTGTGATCTGGCTCCTGCCCCTTCTGCAGCCTCACCTTCCTCCCATCCCCCTCCCTCCTTCACTTCCTTCAGCCGTGGATCTTTTTTCAGCTCCTTGAGCAGATCACACTGTTTCTGTCACCCCTCCCCTTTCCACACCCCCATCCCACCTCTCCTCTGTTATGTTCCCTTGTTACTGACATTAAAAAATTATATATATATGTACACTATGCATAGAAATGTATATAAAATTTTTTTGTTATTTAAAGAAGAATAAGAAAACTAACATCTGCATACACCACCACCCAACTCACAAAACCGAGTAAAAACAGGAATCGAACACTGTGCTTAGAGGCCCTCTGCATATTCCTCTATAATCAGATCTCTTTCCTCCTCCCAGAACTGACAATGCAGAAATTTAGCTAATGGTTCCAGCACTTTTCTGTGCAACTTTTAGCATGTTGTTGAGGTTTGCCTGTTTCTCTGAACACAGGGCATATGGACGCACGTTGCGTGTGTTCTTCTGTGACCTGCGTTTTTCTGCTTTAGGTTTTTGTGGTTGGTTTTCACTGCTGTCCCACATTTTATCATATACACCTACCACCATCTAATCATCCTATCATTTATGTGGCATTTGAGTGATGTTCAGTTCAGGGCTGTCCTGAATGATGTTGCTAGGAGCATTCTTGTGTATGCCCCTGTGCACACGTACAAGAGTTCCCCTAGGATCTATGCCTGTGTGTGGAATTGATGAGCTGTATAGGAGCCTGCTCAGTTTTATTAGGTAATAACAAACTGGTTCCCAGCGTGGCTGTAACAATTTACACCTCCACCAGCAGTGAATGACAATTCCTGTTACCCCAGTGTGTGGGAATGCTGAGCTTTTTAATACCTGTCTGTGGTGGGTGTGAAATGATATCTCATTGTGGTTTCAAATGAATTTCTCGGAGTAATAATGAGCTTGGGTTCCTTTTTGAATGTTTATGGGCCATTCTTGTTTCTTGTATGAAATGCCTGTTCATTTTCTTTGTCTATGTTCCCTTCTCTTGAGTTGTTTTCTTAAGTTATGGAGTTCTAATATTTTGGATATGAATTTTTTGTAGCTTGCATTTTTTTACTCTGTGGTGTCCTTTGAAGAGCTGAAGTTTTTATTTTTAAGAAAGTCAAATTTACAATATATTCCCTTATGGTTTATACTTTTGAAGAATCTTGAATACGATTTTTTTTTATCCCAAGGTCATAAAGATATACTTCTATATTGTCTTCTAAAAGTTTTATAGTTTTGTCTTTCCCATTTAAGTCTTTAACCCACCTGGAATTGATTTTTTGACAAGGGAGGAATCCAATTTCATCTTTTTCCACATGGATACCCAATTAACCCAGCACCATAGTTCATTCTTCCCTTCTGATCTGCAAAGCCTGCTCTGTCATAAATCAAGTCTTCATGCTGTATCTGTTTCTAGGTTCTCCAGTATGTTCCATTGGTTTAATAGAATCTTTATGCTAAATCCAGGCCATCTTAATTACTATAGATTTAAAATAAAATTTGATATGATAGGGTAGGTCCCATTCTTCACCCTAACCAAATTCCATCTTCTTTCTTAGAAGTATCTTAGTCATTGGCTTTTTGTCTTTCCATTTGAATTTTAGAATCACATTTTGACTTCCACACAAAGAACCCACTGGGATTTGAATTTGTAAAAAAATTTGGGGAGAATCAACATCCTAAAAACCGTGAGTCCTTTTATCCAAGAGCACAATTCTTCATTTATTTTAGGTCTTCTTTACAATTTTATTTAAGTATAGCTGGTTTACAATCTTGTGTTAATTTCTGCTGTTTAGCAAAGTGATTCAGTTATACATATATGCATTCTGTTTCATATTCTTTTCCATTATTATCACAGAATACCAAATATATTACAGTTCCCAGTGCTATACAGTAGGACCTTGTTGTTTATCTGTTCTGTATTTTGCACTGGCTAATCTCAAACTCCCAGTCCTTCCCTCTGCCAACCTTCTTTAGGTCTTAATGTCTTTTGGTAAAGTTTTATACATTTTCTCCAAAAAGGGCCTGCATATGTTTTGTTGGACTTATAAACTGAGTTGTTATGGTAAATGATATATACCTTTAAAAAAAATATTTTTCTGTGTTTTTCTTTTTAAAATACAGAAATGCAGTGAACTTTTTTGTATTAATTTGTATGTAGTAACTTTGCTAAGTTCTTATTTATTTCTAATATACTTTTCTAGATTATTTTGAATTTTCTATATAGACAGTAATATCATCTACAAATAATGACAGCTATGTTTCTTCTTTTCAAATATTTAGCCTTTTACTTTTTTTCCCTATCTTCCTTCCTATCTTTCGTTTTTTTTCCAGGTGCTCTGGGAGGGCCTGTGTTGAGGTAAAACATAATGGACATTTTATTCTTTTTCCTAATCTTACAGAGAATGCCTTCAACATTTTACCATTATGTATGATATTTGCTGTAGACTATATAAATTCCATTTATCATGTTCCCTTTTACTTCTAGCTTGCTAAGATTTTTAAAATATGCATAATGAATAGCTATAGAAATTTTATCAAACCCTTTTCTATATCTATTGAAAAGGTCTTTTTTTCCCTTTAATTTGTTAACGAGATAGATTATACCAACTAATTTTGTAACATTAAACTAACCCATCAGTCTATGGAAAACGCCAACTTAATCATCAGTTCAGTTCAGTTCAGTTCAGTCGCTCAGTTGTGTCCAACTCTTTGCGACCCCATGAATCGCAGCACACCAGGCCCCCCTGTCCATCACCATCTCCTGGAGTTCACTCAGACTCACGTCCATCGAGTCAGTGATGCCATCCAGCCATCTCATCCTGGGTCGTCCCCTTCTCCTCCTGCCCCCAATCCCTCCCAGCATCAGAGTTTTTTCCAATGAGTCAACTCTTCACATGAGGTGGCCAAAGTACTGGAGCTTCAGCTTTAGCATCATTCCTTCCAAAGAAATCCCAGGGTTGATCTCCTTCAGAATGGACTGGTTGGATCCCCTTGCAGTCCAAGGGATCCTCAAGAGTCTTCTCCAACACCACAGTTCAAAAGCATCAATTCTTCGGCGCTCAGCCTTCTTCACAGTCCAATTCTCACATCCATACATGACCACAGGAAAAACCATAGCCTTGACTAGGCGGACCTTAGTCGGCAAAGTAATGTCTCTGCTTTTAAATATACTATCTATGTTGGTCATAACTTTCCTTCCAAGGAGGAAGCATCTTTTAATTTCATGGCTGCAGTCACCATCTGCAGTGATTTTGGAGCCCCCAAAAATAAAGTCTGACACTGTTTCTACTGTTTCCCCATCTCATGGTATATTCTATTTCCAGACATTTTTGGGTTTGCTTTGCTAATGGACACTTGAGGGGTTTTGCATCTATGTTTATGAGTTAGGTAAAACTCAAATTTTCCTTTCTTATGTTGTTGTTTTCTGGTTTTTGAAATTATGAATATCTCAGCCTCATGAGATGAGTTGGGATATATTTTCTTTTCTTCCCTTCTTTAGAAGAGTTTGTAAAAAGTGAAACTATCCCCTCCTTGAAAGTGTGAAAAAACTCACATGTAAACCTGTCTGGGCCTGGGGTTTTCTTTGTGGGAAGATTTTAAATTTCTTTAATGGTTATAATGCGATTCTAGAGGGTTGCCCAGAGCTATGTCCCAGATGTAAAATATTTTTCATAAACCTTGCTTGCTGAAGATAAATTCCTGCTTAATTTATTTGACTACTGGCCTCTGCTGGGGCTTCCCTTGTGGCTCAGCTGGTAAAGAATCTGCCTGCAATGTGGGAGACCTGGGTTTGATCCCTGGGTTGGGAAGATCCCCTAAAGAAGGGAAAGGTTACCCACTCCAGTATTCTGGCCTACCGAATTCCATGGACTGTATAGTCCATGAGGTCACGAAGAGTCGGACATGACTGAGCAACTTTCACTTTCACTGGCCTCTGCTGGGGAGAAATGTGGTATTGGAATATCTGTATAGAAGCTTGGAAAACCACAGCTGATGTGGTCCCCGCCCCGCACTGTCAGTTCAAGCCCTTAGCATCTCCAGGGTACTACCTCATTACTCAAGAAGAACCCCACGGGGACAGTCACTGATTCGGTGGATTTCTGTATAACTCCTTGAGACACTATGAAGCTATAGCTAAGAGAATGGACTTTAGGGCTGTCTGAACTGAGTTTTAAATTTGGCAGTCTAACAGACTGTATGAGGCTCAGACATATTTCCTCCCAGCCTTAGTTTCCTCATCTATAAAAAGGGGCAATAACAGTACCTACGTCATCAGATTCTCATAAGGATTCAATTGGAACGTGCATGCAAAGTACTTTGCACAATGTTGGGCTCATATGAAAAACCCGCCAAACTGTAACATTGCTACTATTATGAGAAGGGAGACATACAAAGCAGATGTGTGAGAAGAAGCGGAAGACAGGATTTTCTCTATGTTGGTAGGTGCCAGGGACTGGGGAGTGGGAGGTAAAGAGTGGGGAGGGAGATGGGGAGTTAGTTTCTAATGGGGACAGTTTCAGTTTAGGAAGGTAAAAAATTGGGGGGATAGATGATGGTGAGATTTGCATAATGGTGTGAATGTACTTGATGTCACTGAACTGTACAGTTAAATATGGTTAAAACAGTATGTTTTCTATTATGTGACTCTTACCCCTTTACCACCATAAAAAACATCAAAAAAGAAGAAGAAAATGGAACTTTCTCAATGAGAATGGATTTTACGGAGGAAATATTCTTTCTCTGGGACTCAAGGGCCAGCTTCGATAGTCCAGATTGCCTTTGAGAAAGACCCAGTGACGGCCGACTTGCCTTGTACGTGGGACATGTATTCAGGAGTCTCTTTCCTGACACTGGACTGGGCTCTTCTCATGCATGCTGAGGTTCCAGTGAAGGAGGGCTCTGGCACCTCTCCACAGCTGGACTTTGCATAGACTTCTTGAGAAAATGCAAAAACAACCTAGAGGGGTGGGATGGGGAGAGGAGTGGGATGGGGAGGGAGGTGGAGGAGAAATTTAAGAAGAGAGGGAACATAGGTATATCTATGGCTGATTCATGTTGATGTATGGCAGAAACACAGAGAAGGCAATGGCACCCCACTCCAGTACTCTTGCCTGGAAAATCCCATGGACAGAGGAGCCTGGAAGGCTGTAGTCCATGGGGTCACTGAGGGTCGGACACGACTGAGCAACTTCACTTTCATTTTTCACTTTCATGCATTGGAGAAGGAGATGGCAACCCATATCCAGTGTTCTTGCCTGGAGAATCCCAGGGACGGGGGAGCCTGGTGGGCTGCTGTCTATGGGGTCGCACAGAGTCAGACATGACTGAAGTGACAGCAGCATGGCAGAAACATCACAATATTGTAATTATCTTCCAATGAAAAATAAAATAAAATTTAAAACAAACAAAAAACCCCACATCTCAAACCAGAAAGGCAAAATCCTCTTTTTTAAGTTGAGTCCTCTGTTTGGGCAAAGAATGTCCCCAGCTCCACTACTCCCCCTTCCATTTTTGACCTCATGTCCTCCTGAGCCCAACAGCTTGCTGCCTGCAAGGCAGGATTTTAGTACCAAAGTGGAGTCTGATGACTTGAGTGCCATCAATGCCTTTTGAAATGCTGGGCTATACCAAAACCTTAATTACAGCTCTTGCCCTCCTAGTCATAACACTCCATTTGAAGAAGTAACTGCTTGGCAATAATTATAATAAAATCTTCTCACTGGGCTTCCTTAGGGGCTATAAAAATCTAAACAAGCAAAGTTCCTCTTGAGCCTGCTGTGGGTCCTCTCATGGCCTTTATTCACAGGAGATGCTTGTCAGGCACCTACTGAGTACCAAACTTTGTGCCAGGTCCTGGAGATGGATGACAAAGGCCACTGCTCACCAGGATGGCACATACTGAATGAGAACTCTTCTGTCTGTCCTACACCTGGGTCCAGCCTTCACATCTTTCAAACAAGAGCATCCCAAAGAGGAGCAATTTCTGAATATCTAGAAATTCACATGTTCACCCTGCCTCTGACACAGACACCATGTCTTAGAAAGTGGCTTTTTATGATGGAGAGAATGGAGCAGACAGTTATTTGTTGAAATAAGAAAAAGAGACCCACAAGGAGAGCTAGACGGAGAAAGTAGCAGACGAAGACCAGTCAAGAGATAACCTGGCATCATTGTACAAAACGTGGGTTCTGAATGCAGATTTTCCTAGGTATAGCTCCCCACTTTATTACTCTCTCAGCATGTGACCCTGGGGAAGTTATTTTACCAGCCTGGCCCTAAATTCCTTCACCTGTTTTAGGTGAGGGTTAATAGGATTTTTTCTAAGGATTGTCAGTGTTTATAGGTTTACTTTGGGGGACTCAGTTGGAGAAGGAAATTGAAGCAGGACTTTAAAGGAAAGTTAATGGTTAAAAAAAATTTCCTTCTAAAGAATTTAGTGAAGGGAATTCCCTGGTGTTCAGGTGGTTAGGGCTTGGTGCTTTCACTGCCAAGGGCCTGGGTTCAATCCCTGGTTGGGGAAATAGCATCCCACAGGTGGTGTGGTACAGCCGAAAGGAAAAAAAAAAAAAAAATCTATGAGCCCAGGAATCATGTGACAATGTCAAGTTCTCTTGGCAGCTTCAGAAAGCTAATTACTTGCCACATATCCATTGTCTCATTATTTTTAAAATTTCTCAAAGGATATCATAGCAACCCTAATGGATATTTTTAAGAAGAGAAAACAGTTAATCACTCACTACCCCTCCACGTTATTGAAGTAGTTGTCTTTGCTGCTTCTGAGTAATTAAGTCCCCTTAGTAAATGAAGGATTTACAGTCTTAGAAACTATAGGATCTAGAGCTGTCATGGTACCTGGAACACTGCCTGATGTATTTTGGTTGACAAGTCTGTGTTCCTCTTCTGGATTATTGTTACAGGAGACACTTGGGAGACCTCTGATGTGGTTGTCACCTAACAATTTTTCCTTCCCATGGGGTTGATAGAATGTGGTTGTAAAGTCCACCGAGAGCCAGAGGTCCTTTCTTGAGACAAGCTCAGGAATCTACAGTGAGTGAAAAGAACATGTAGGAATTCCAGAGCAGGAACTTATAGCCTCTTTCTGGACAGCGTGCTTGTTGGCTTTATAAGATTCTGTAGAAATCAGGAGAAACTTTCTACTACAAGTTTAACACTACTTGTCAACTTAGATCTCAGTAGTTCTGCTTGTCTGCCCAGAGGGCTTAGTCTGTGGTGCTTCCACTGACTTTGGCGCAATTCTGTGTGTCCTGAGTGGACCACACCAGCTTTTAACCCCAGGCTGTTTGCACAACTGATGGGCCTCACCTTTCAGGGCACTGCATCCAACAGGAAATAAAGGGAGAGCACAACCTTTCAGACAAATTCCATTTCCAGGTATCATATTTTCATCTCACTGTGGTTGGAAGGAATGAAATCATGGACTTGCACTAAGAAGGAGGCCCTTGCTTAGAACAACTGTCAACTTATTGGTTTTCCCAGCCTGTAGAACAGTGGCTTAGCACTCAATAAACGTCTGCTGAGTCTGCTTCCAGAAAGGTCCATGTCTGAACCATCTGGGAGAGATGTGAAGACACCAGCCTCCCAACTCTCTTTTCTGTTGGCATTTAGAATTTGTTAAAACCAAACAAAAGAGCCATATATATTTTTTGGTGTGTGAGGGGAAAGTTTTACTTTTTGTTCTTTATCTTCTCTTGATGTTCCTTAGCTCAGCCTCTTCTCACAAACTGAGTCTCAGCGTCCATGGAATCGGACTAACAGGCATTTGAGGATGAATGTCTGATGCCTTTTGATTGTTAAGCATTCTGAGTGTTTCCAGCCTTGAGTGAGGCAATGAGAGATGGGTTGAAAAGAAGGCACAGTCTTTGCCCTGAAGGAGTGTCTAATCTCACTGAGATAAGATAGAGAACACCACAGCAGATCTTGGAAATCACAACAACCTAAAGTGCTAATATTTAAATTGCTTCCTAGGGATCACCCATTCCTAAGCACCCTATTAGCTCAAGTCCTCTTCACAACACACCAAAAGGCTAAGTATTAGGCTGGTTTTGTGGTTTTTGCTTTGTTGAAATTTGCTGTTTGATATTGGAATACATTCTTAAATAAGTGCAATATTGTTATATGTCATTTTAATGGGCATTTCTCGCTTCATGTTTCTGCTAATGACTTATTACTTGCTATTTATTTTATATTTATTTTAGAGTATGGTAATGATGTTAGACAAAAAGCAGATTTGAGCGATTTTCTTTTTGAGTTCAAAATGGGTCGTAAAGTAGCAGAGACAACTTGCAAAATCAACAGTGCAGCTGGTCTAGGAACTGTTAATGGATGTACAGTGCAGTGGTGCTTCAAGAAGTTTTGCAAAGAAGACGAGAGCTTTGAAGATGAGGAGCACAGTGGCCAGCCATCAAAAGTTGATAACAACTAATTGAGAGCAATCATTGAAGCTGGTCCTCTAACATCTACATAAGAAGTTGTTGAAGAACTCAACATTGACCATTATGCTCATTAGGCATTTGAAGCAAATTGGAAAGGTGAAAAAGTTCGATATGTCAGTGCCTCATGAGCTGACTACAAATCAAAAAGCTACCGTTTTGAAGTGTCATATTCTGTTATTCTATGCAACAACAGTGAACCATTTCTAGATCAAGTTGTGACGTGTGCTGAAAAGTGGATTTTATATATAACAACCGGTGATGACCAGCTCAGTTTGCTGGAGTGAGAAGAAGCTCCAAAGAGCTTCCAAAAGCCAAATTCGCACCAAAGACAAGGTCATGGTCACTGTTTGGTGGTCTGTTTCCGCTTTCTGAATCCCTGTGAAACCATTATATCTGAGAAGTATATGAAATATACTTCAGGTTGATGAAACAGACCGAAAACTGCAATGCCTGCAGCTGGCATTAGTTGACAGAAAGGGCCCAGTTCTTCCCCACAACAACCGGCAACCACATGTTGTACAATCAACACTTCAAAAGTTGGATGAATTGGGCTACAGAGTTTTGTCTCATCCACCATATTCATCTGTGAAAGTGTTAGTCACTCAGTCCTGTCAGACTCTGTGACCCCATAAACTGTAGCACACCAGGCTCCTCTGTCCATGGAATTCTCCAGGAAAGAATACTGGAGTGGATAGCCATTCCCTTCTCCAGAGGATCTTCTTGACCCAGGGATTGAACCTGGGTCTCCTGCATTGCAGGCAGATTCTTTACCGTCTGAACCACCAGAGAAAACCTATCACCTGACCACTTGACAACTGACTACCACTTCTTCAAGTATCTTGACAACTTTTTGCAGGCAAAATGCTTCCGCAACCAGCAGGAGGCAGAAAATGCTTTCCAAGATTTCCGTGAATCCCAAAGCATGGATTTTTATGCTATAGGAATAAGCAAATTTATTTCTAGTTGGCAAAAATATGTTGATTGTAGTGATTCCTATTTTGGATTAATAAAGATGTGTTTGAGCCTAGTTATAATGATTTAAAGTTCACAGTCCAAAACCTCAATTACTTTTGCACCAACCTAATACTATTATTATCATCACCAGTCCCATTTTACAGATGAAAGTCAAGGTAAAAATCCATTAAAGAAATTTGACCAAGGCCATAGAACTGGCAAGTGAGCAGAGCTGGGGTTCAAACCTAAACATCCAGACTTGAGAGCTAGCACTCTCAGAGCTCCCTACATAGTGTTCAAAGCAGCGTGTGCAGTTGGGAGGTTGGATCAAGAGGCTGTCAGGGCTGGAGGGTCCTCAGAGTGCACTAGTCAGTGAGGGCTGGAGCCCTCAGACCTGCCCTCTCCAGATGTCTATACCTTATCTGCTGGGCTGAGCCAGGACAAGTTTGCCTGTTTTCTGGGAACCCTGCAAGCATGACTGAGAACAGATCTCCGAGTGCTTTCTCTCCCAGGGTTTCATGGCACACAATTATGGCTTTCATAAGGCATAGGCGGTGGGACATCAAGGCAGACTTTGGCTTTGTGTGGAGGCTTGGCAAAGCCTGAGGGGGAGGAATGGCTGCATTTGAATAGTCACACTTGATGCTCAGATGGCCTCTGGCCAAAACAGGGATGTCACCACACCCAGTGTCACTTTATCCTGATCATGAGCCAGATGGAATGGCTGTCCCTTATGTAATAGTCAAAGCTATATATATATTTTTACAGTTGTGGTAAGGGGACTGAGGTTCTTATTAACTATATTTGAACCTTGGAAAACCTGAAGCCCAATACCCTTGGCTTTATTTATTAATATTTTTCTTTATTTGACTCTGCCAGGTCTTAGTTGTGGCATGCAAACTCTTAGTGGTAGCATAAGGGATTTAGTTCCCTGACCAGGGATTGAACCCCGGCCCCCTGTATTGGCAGCCTGGAATCTCAGCCACTGGACCACTGGGGAAGTCCCTCCTCTTGGCTTTACAACTCTAGTATATGAGGGCTGCAGCTTCCTTGGTAGCTCAGATGGTAAACAATCTGCCTGCCAAGCAGGATACTCAGGTTTGATCCCTGGGTCAGGAGGATCCCCTGGAGAAGGAAATGGGAACCCACTCCAGTATTCTTGCCTGGAGAGTCCCACGGACAGAGGAGCCTGTCGGGCCACAGTCCATGGGGTCATAAAAGAGTTGAACATGACTTAGCGACTAACCAGGGACAACAACATACGAGAGCTGCAAGGGACTGTGGAAATAGTCTGACCTAACCTCCTGAGCCTCTGAAGGGGAAATGGCATGCTGAAGGTCACATGTGGAATTTGGTGGCAGAGTCAGGTCAAGTCCCCACTGTGAGAAGGGATCCTGTGATGGTAGCTGGTTCAAGTGGTTGGTTTACATGGTTTGTTTTCCAGACTATGTTTCATTCATTTTGCCAAGTATTTATTGAGACTTCCCTGTACCTGGCTCTGACCTCAGAGAGTTTATATTCTAATGAGGGAGCAGACAAAACAATAAACACAAAAATGGAAAACGAGGCAAGAGACTCAAATATATGTGCTAGGAAGGAAACAGAATAATGGGAGGGGCTGGCACTGAAGAGGTTGGTTTTGATTCCAGTCTTCCCACCTGGTTAGGATGATCTTGGCTATGAATGTCATCCAAATTGACACGCTGCCCACCCTTTGCACCTGGAAAGTGTGCCTTCGTGGGGCCCTCAGCTTTGGGGTAGGCCCTGTCCCCTGCAGTGCACAGAAGGGTTGGGGTGGAGGACACATCCTCCGGAGGCATATTTTTTCCATATATGGGAGGCCACAGTCTGGGAGGCAGTTGTCTGGCCCCACGCCCAGGGGCGCAGGTGTTTTTGTCCTCTGACAGAAGCCCTAGACACTAAAGCACTAAAGCATGGGCACACCCTCAGCAAGGGAGGGGGTTGATTAAGTGCTAAATCCCCAGGGCTGGCAGGGCGTGAGCAAGCAAGGCACAATGGGATCAGTGGAGCTGGGCGGTAACACCCTTCATCCTCTTTATGTGGCATTTGTAGGGAGCCCATCACCTACTTTCACTTATACCCTTATTTCTCCTTTTCTTTTTGGCTGTGCCATGTGGGGTCTTAGCTCCCTGACTAGGAATCGAACCTGTGCATTCTGCAGTGGAAGTGTGCAGCCTTAACCACTGGACTGCCAGGGAAGTCCTACACTTAGTTCTTTGTTCAGTTCCTCACTCTTACAAGCATTCCCTCACTGACACTTCCTCACTGATACTCTCCTTCCTTTCATCCAACCCCCCAATCACTTGATCATTCCTTCATTCATCCAGTTCTCGATCTCTTATTTACATTTATTGACTCAGACACCTGGGTACACCCACTGGGTTTCACTCACTTCTTCACTCCACATCAACTAACATTTCCTAAACACGTCCACATGCTGGGCTCAACTAGAATTAACCCTGGAGGGGGACAGGAGGCCCCAGTTACCTTATGGTTAAGGAGATTAGGGTAAGAAGACAGCAGTTTCATAAATGCCAAAACAAGATGTGAGGTGACAGCCATACACCCAGAGGCAGAGATGAATGGCTGAGGGGGTTCAACCAGCTGGTGCCTCTGGTGTCTCCCAGGCTTCTGTGCTGCCTCTTCCCTTGTGTGACCAGGTATACACGTTCTCACCAAGGCCTTAGGACCTCAGAACTCCTTAGGAATAGTGTTAGTGTTAATTGTATCCGACTCTTGGCGATCCTATGGACTGTAGTCTGTCAGGCTCCTCTGTCCATGGGATTCTCCAGGCCAGAATACTGGAGGGGACAATACAGAAAGAACGAGTGGGGCTGTGAGCCAATATGACTTTATTCTGGGGGATTTCCCTGCTGGTCCAGTGGTAAGACTCTGCACTCCTAATGCAGGGCATTGGGGCTGGGTTTGAGCCCTTGTCAGAGAACTAGATTTTGCAATGCCTCACAGCATGGCCAGAAAGTTTAAAAAAAAGACAAAAAAACTTTAGTTTTGGATGCTGGAAATGGAATTTCATTTAGTTTTTACACATCATGGAGTACTCTTCTTTTGAGCCTCTCTTATCCCCAACCAATTAAACCTGCAAAAATCTTTCGCAGCTATGGGCCATACACAACCAGGCTGAAGGCAGCATCTGGCCAGTGGCCTGTAGTTTGCTATTTAAACTGCTCCCCCAAATAAATGAATAGTGGATAATTTCCAGGTGTCAATAGCAGAAATAGTTTGTAGAGTATAGTCCTTCTCTGGCGACTGAGAGATGAGGGCCCAGCAAGGGCCTAATCTTAGGCATGGGGAATATGACTTTGAACATCAAGGGCAGACATTCTCCAATCTCATTCACGTTCTGCCCACTTGAAAGGAATGCAAGAAAATGACTGAAAAATCATGAATGCTCTCTATGACCTGGTATACACTGCTTCAAATATATTAAGGATTGGTCTTCCCAAGGCTTGCCCAGGACTTGGCACATAACAGGAAGTCAGCAAATCTTTATCGAATGAATGGCTGTCTGGCACGTGGTGGGCATGTCATGTTTGTGAATAGAATGGGGAAGGCAAAGTGCCTTCCCTAATCAGTGGCAGCTCAGGTCAAGGTCAAGGCCAAGGCAGTGGGCAGAGCAGATAGCTCAGTTAGGCAGCTTGAACTAAGCCCAGTGGAGGGAAGGGTCTGTTCCTGTGACTCTGCCCCCTCTTGTCCTCAGAGTTGCCTTCGACTCAGCCGTGAGAAAGCACATTGCCCTCGCTGACGTGTCTGGAAACAGACAACCTGGTGTTTGCAATGTTCTCTGCACCTGTAAGCAGGTTTTAGTATATGCATTAGCTGCGCAATTCGCCACCAGGGCTGGATTGTTTAGGAATGGGAAGAGAGGGAGAAGGATGGATATGGCATCTTCCAAAGCTTGTGCTTTGAAAATACAATAAACAACTTTTTTCTATGAAAAAAAGATGGCTAATTTCCCCCAGAAGTTTCTCTTTCCTTTTCTTTTTTGAGTACATGATTACTCACTGAAAATAAAATTCCTCAAGCATTAACAAAGGACTGTGATAGAAGCTTTTATTTTGTTTTCCTTTGAGAGAAGTTTGTTAAGAGCAGGCTCCTTGTGCCTTCTGTGGAAACCCTCACTTACGGAGAAGGCTTGATTTTCAGCTATGACTTGAGAAAACATGAAAGCAGCTAATTTGCTGAAAAACCCCAGATGTACCTCTAGTCCAGTACAACTGCAGATCATGCCAGCTAGGATGATTACAGAGTCACAGAATCGTGGATTATGGGCCTGTACATGGATGGCAAATACATGGCACACCTGCCTCCTTTTCCTACTCCTGGGCCCATGATAGACATTACTAATCAATCCCATCATTCCATCCCATTGAGCCTGGTTGCTGCCCTCGCTTTGCTCTCAAACTGTCCCTGCGAATGATCAAGTGAGTGTATGAGAAGTCCCACTCCTGCCACCTGGGTGGGGAAAGAGTATGGGCTTGGAAGAGAGTCAGACCCAAATCTTGAAATGTACTTGCTGCATAGTATTTAGCTAATTACTTAGCCTCTCTAGGTCACAGTTCCTCCATCTAACATGGAAGTAATTACATCTCTTCACAGTCCTCCCAGAGCTGGTCTGTATATAAGACCCTGGCACTGGGCCTGACACCTGCTACTCATGACACAAATTAGCTCCTTCCCCTCCGAGCTGAGCAGAGTGGAAAGTGGACCTGTCCCAACAATCCAGTCAATACGCAGGTTCCCTTGAGCCTCTCCATCCCGGGCACATGAGTCTCCAATTGCACGTGTCCAGTGATGGCACTGGCAAGTCTACCTCTCCTGCCTTTGGAAAGTTCCAGTTTCCTCCAAAGCTGTTATATTCTTGGCATCTGTTTGGGAAGAAAGGGCTGCTATTCAGAAAGGGTGTTTGCCTTGCACAGACCTCATGTTAGCTGCCATTAAAGGAAAAAAAAATTTAATTTTGTTTTATTTTTTGGCCAACATCACTGTGGGTCTAGTTCCCCAGCCAGGAATTGAACTTGTGCCCCCTAAATTGGAAGCACAGAGTCTTAACCACTGGGCCACCAGGGAAGTCCCCTTTGCTGCTATTTATTCTGCATGTACTGTATGCCAGGCCCTGGGCTATGTCCTGCACATCAGCGGTCCACAGTTGGGGCTGATTTTGACCCTCGGGGACATTTGACAATGTCTGGAGGCATTTTTTTGTTGCCACAACCGGGTGGTGGGTGCTCCTGGCATCTAGTAGGTAGAAGCCAAGGCTGCTGCTAAACACCCTGTGATGCAGAGGACAGTCCCCACAACAAAAAGTTATCTAGCTCCAAATGTCAGCAGGGCTGAGGTTGAGAAATCCTTCTGTAAATATCTCATTCACTTTCCTAACAGGTCTGTGTGAAAGGTGCTCTTACTGAGTCCTTGCAAGTTTGAGCCACATGGACAAGGTCCCTGTGCCATTAAGGACTGTCCATGATCCCACATTTCTCTATACAACCCTCCTTGTCCCTCCTTATACCCCGCTTTTCTCTCTCTTGTCCTTCTATTTTATTTTTCCTCTCTTATTTTTTCTTCTTGCTGAATTCTGTCAGAGTGTGTGTGTGTGTGTGTGTCTATGTATGCTGCAGACCCCGGTGGCCTTGGGGATCAGTTACTCTTGCTCCCGGCTCCCAGAGCTATAGCGTCTGTGTTAAACTGTCTGCAGTGCAGGCTGGGCCACTCCTTTTTTCACCCAGGCAGGGCTGGGGCCCCAGGATTAATTGGGCAGAATGATGATGTAAAGTTTAAGCTCTTGTTGGAGAAATGCTGAATCAAAGAAGCAAGCCAGGTTAATTACTAAAGTTGCTTTGGTCACCAGAAACAAGAATGGCTTTTCCCCAGGGACCTCAGGGACCTCACAGGGCACCAAGAGCTGCTGTTTCCTGGTGTAACTTCAGGATAAAGTCACTGGGGCCAAGGAGAGGGACTCAATTCAACTTCTCCTTTCCCTTGGCCTACTCTCTTTATCCTTTAGGTCTCCACCTGAAGGTCACAGCCTCAGGGAAGCCTTTTAATAGGCTTCCCTGACCATGCGGAGTCTCTTCACTCCCCATTCTTCAACTTCACAGCACTTTGCACATCTATAACCATGTAATCAGGTATTTATAGTATTTTGATCAGTATTTGTCTTTCCTGCTGGTCTGGAGTGTCCATGAGCATAGGGACCATATCTATCTGGTCCACTATATTGCCTGTGCCCAGTGCCCAACTGCTGCTTCACTGGTGGACCATGAGGCACTTGGGCAACCAGATCAGGTAAGGATGTGGCTTAGAGAAAAAGCTGAAAGGTACCAACAGAAGATGGTGGAAACAAGACCTTGCCTCAGTCTCCACCCTGGTCTCCTCCTTTGTCCAGTCTTTTCTCCTGGCTTTTCTCCTATGGGTTCCCCTTGGAGTTACAGTTGAGAGGCTGAGCTGAGCAAGTACAATTGCCCCAGGGGCCCCTGGATACAAGCCCAAAGCCATACTCCTTCCCTACTTCCACAATTGTCATTGCTTCTCAATGAAACACAGGGACTTTTGGAAGCCTCTGCACTCCCAGGCAGGCTCTGACAGAGCATCCTTCTGAAGCGTGCTGCTGGTGAACGGCACGCTCTGCACAGGCCAGCCCCGGGGCACGGGCATGGGGACCTGACCCAACGTTAATCACACAGTGAACATTTATTGAGCCATTTACCTCTGCCAAACCCTGGCCATTAGCTCATGTACACGCATCACCTCATTTTATCCTCACAGCAATCTTAAGAGGTTTTTTTTTTTAAAAAAAGAATCAAAGAATCACTACACCAGTTCCATTTTACAGATGAAAAAACAGAGGCCCAGAGAGATTAAGTAACTTGCCTGATGTTATGCTGCTCAGTAAGAAGCAGAATGAGAGCTGATTGACCCCCAAAGCCCTTACTTTCATCCTCTCACTATACTACTTCTTCCTAAAGTGCCAAGCAGCTCTTTGTTAATGAGCTCTTAGAGAACTCTACCTGACATTACTGGGCCAGAGAACGCTTTGCAGTAGCTGGAAGGGAAACAGGACTCTTGTGTAAAAGAGGGACAACCGGAGGAACCACAACCATGACCATCATTAACTAAATAATAGGAACAGTTCTTTGGGTGCCATTTACCTTTTGAGTGTGCTATTCACTAACACAGCAACAGAATCCTCAGGTCTGTTTGATTATTCCACCTAGAAGATGAGAAAGCTGGGACCTAGAGAGGCAAAATGCTTGCCCCAGGGCCATGTGGCTGGATGGGAGGGAGCCCTTGGGTCAGACTCTTAGGCCTAACTGGCGACGCAGCGGCACGTCAGGGGGTGACAGCATGAGTGCTGTGCCGAGAGCTGCTGCTGCAGCCTGGACGACCTGGCTCAAGGGTGAGGCATTAAATGCTGTAGTAAAAGGACTTTTCGTTTGGTCTTAAACTGCACTTAGTTTATTTCATTTCGGGGAAAGACATTGACTCTTATGGAATCACCTCTTCCTACCAATTTTCTTACATATAAAATGAGACAAGATCACTCTCATGTCAGTCAGGAGTTGTGAAAAATATACCTTAGGGAATTCAGAGGAAGGGTCACATAGATCTTGGAAGATGTCTGGCTCATTGCCTGGTTTAAGCCAGGGGTTCTCCTCAATCACACCAAATGATGCTATGTTCTAAACCAGGGGTCCTCAGCCTCCATAATCGAATGCCTGATGATCTGAGATGAAGCTGATGTAATAATAATAGAAATAAAGTGCCTAATAAAAGTAATGTGCTTGAAGCATCCTGAAACTATCCCACCTGCCTCCTGCCTCCGACATCTGTGAAAAACTGTCTTCCACGAAACCGGTCCCTGGTGCCCGAAAGGTTGAGGACCGCTGTTCAAAACGCTCTGCTCGGAAGCAGGCAGGTAAAAACAATGGCGGCAGCTTAGTGGGTTATGGCTCATCCCTGAAAAGACCCTGGGTGGAAGGACCTACCCATTTTGCAGATGAGGACTAGAGGCTCGGTGGGAAAAGGTGCTTAGTTCATTGTCACTTAATCATTAGGAGGTAAGGCCATGGCATGAACCTTTGAGAAGGACTCAGAGCCCTTCTATTCATACTAAGAGCCTTTCCTCTATAGGGAAACATAAAAACCACCCCAAATCTAACAGTCTCCATAGGCTCCTTCAGCATTTTCAGCACTGGGTTTCTAACAATCTACAATGGGAGAGATTTCTCCTTGGCTCTCATGAGATCCTTCCTGTGCTGATTTATGTTTTCCCTCTTGCAGACGCATGAACACAAAACCAGTCTCTAAACCCACGTTTGGAAACATAAAGTCATCTCCTTATCCCCACAGCAACCCGGAAGTCCTTTCTTCCAGGCAGACCAAACCCAGTCTTAGCCCAGCTGTGAGGGCTGATCCTCAGGAGGGTGAACACATGGCTGCAGAGGCCGAGTTGAGAAGGTGGCCCGAGGGCAGTGATAAGGCTGTAAACAAGGAGACTGGCACAGGCAGGCGGGGAGATTAGCCTAGCTGGCAGCGACCAGTGGAAAAAGGGGTAGTAGTTCAGGGGTAGCAAACATGCCAGAAAAGAGAAGGTGCTGAGAAATGAGTCCTGTCTTTGAACCAGGGGAACGCCCGGGAACAAACAAGGAAGACAGAGAAAGACAAACATGGAGCAGGTGGTAGAGAATAAATACATAGTGGTTAACTTTGGATTCCCCAGTAGACGCTGAGGGCCTACGATATACAAGTTTGGAGATCACTGTGAGATGATTTATTTAAAAGTCACAGGATAGGATCTTACACATCATCAGCTCTTAGAAAGTAGTAATCATTCTTAAAGAAGCATTGTAATTTAAAATTCAGGAGGGCTGACAGATTTAGAATGTTACCTTTTTGCAACCCCCAATAAATGGTCATGAATGGCTTCTCATGAATGGAGGCAGGGAGTGTGTTGACACTGGATAGCCATAACCAGTCATACCCAGAATGTGGAAAATGTAACAAGACAAATGACTTGGCTCTTTTGTACATGTCCATAGCAAAGGATAAATAAGAGACAGAGAGAGAGAGAGAATAAAAGCAAGAGGATCTGAGAGAGAGAGAGTGGATAAAAGCAAGAGGACCTGTAGGATAAAAGAAATCTAACAGACACATCAACCCAATGCAAGGTGTTTACATCATTCAGATGCCATTGAAACAAACTATCTTGTAAGAAAACCATGTATAAAGCAAATATAGAAATTGGAACATGGGCTGAATAATGCTTTAAAGAAATTACTGTGATAATGGGATTGTGCTTATGTTAAACTCTTAGGGAAAAATACTGATATTTTTAAAGAGACACTGAGATGTTTACGGATGAAATAATATGATATCTGAGTTTTGGTTTAAAACAATTGATGGGGGAGCAGGCTCATGAGTGAGGATATGGCTGAAATAAGATTGATCCAGGAGTGGATAATTGCTGAAACAGGGTGATATGTACAGGAGGGTTCATTGTGTTCTTTTTTTAACGTTTGTATATTTTTGAAATTTCCTGTTACAGAAAAGTTCCAAAAATTTACAGGAGAGTGATTTAAGAGAAATCTAGCAACTAACTACTAAGAAATTTTGACTGCTAACATTTTTGAGAGTAATAAAAATGGAAGCCAAACACTTTATATCCGTTTTACATCTTTTGATTTTCCCAACAACTTTGTGAGGTAGGAGTTCTTCCTCTTTTCTTGATGGAAACTGAATGAAGCTTAGAGTGGCTCCTGACTTGTCTGAAGTCTCACCACTGGGATGGGTGAGAGGTGTCTGGGTCTAAGGCTGGAGGGGTTTCCCCTACGTGACACTGCTTCTCTAGGTGGCTCCTAACTGTTCTTTACCCAGGGATCTGGCAAAGCAGAGGGTGGCAGAGGCCCTCTGGTTCTACTCTGTGTCTTTTTTTTTTTTTTTTTTGCTTTCAGATGTCTGCCAGGGAAGTTCTGCTAAGGCATTAACTGATAATGTATGAGCACAGTTTAAGGGGCTGTCTTCACCTAAGGGGTGTGCTCTTGACAATTTAATAAAGATATCTCAAGCACCTGTTAGGTTCCATAGAAGGTACTTTGGGACAGATAATGAAGACATGATACAGAACATTTGAGGGGCCAAGTGTCCATTTAATGGAGCCTCCCCACCTTCCACCCATGACTCTTTGTAGCCAGTTTGGCCAGTTCAAGAGAGCTCCGACAGCATCATTAGTGAGTAGGGATTTGCTGTGTGAAAATTTTAAAGACAAAAGAAATTTGTATTGGGAGATATCAAAATAAGAATATAAGCATAGGGTTAAGCTTATTTCTGTAAATTACCTTAGATGGAGGATTAGCTAAGAATCTTAAACATATATTAGCACTGAGACTGTGTCCAAAGAAAGAAAAAGATCTTACTACTCAGTAAAAAGCATCTCTCATGGCCATCCTGGGTACTGGAAATTCGGGTAGGGAGACTTCTCCAAAAGGTGGAGACAAAGGGACGTAGGAGACCTGGACTTAGAGCTGAAGCTCCCAGAGACGGCTTCATTCAGGATACTTCAGATATTAGATCGAAAGGAAAGTCAGCTTTATAGACCTCAGAATTCCCTAAGGCGCACGATAGCTCATCTTCCCAGGAGCCAGGGAAACGATGCTTAGACTGGCTGTTCCCGGCCTGGGATGGGATGTAGGAGGCCTGGGTGTGGGAAGCGCACAGCAAGGAATGACTTCAGTGACCTGCCTTCCCCTCTCTGTCTTACCTCTTTTGTTTTCTGGGGAATCAGAAGAGTGGAAGGGGACTGGTAGTTACTGGGTTGGCAAAAATTCCCTGAATGAACTTTTTGGCCAACCTGATATTTAAGTAAATTAGAGGCCTCTGTCTTTGTTTTTGATTCTTGAGGCAAAATATGCTATTAGAAAACTTATTGGGGTTTTGGAATGTCAACAGTAACATAAATGAATAAAACTCCAATTCTGCCCCTAAGAAGTTTTCAATCTAGTGAACCTTTAAGATATACATGAGGTACTTCCAGCACAGAGAACACAACTGTAGACAATATGATGTGAACACAGGGGAAGAATGAATTCTGCAGAAGAGGAGTGGCAGGAGTCTCCTTGAAGAAATAGTATGCATACAGGGCTTGGGGTATGGATGTGTTTGTGACAGGCAATTGCACCAAAAATAAATTCTAGGAGGAGCAACATTTATTTATTTCACAAACATTATTCATTGCTCAGAATAATGCAGGCACTATGCTGGGTACAAGGACAAAAAGCCAAGAGGTGGCCCAGTATCTACTGTGCTCATGAATGTTGAGGAGATCACTGCAACTTTTGTGTGTATATGCTCATGTGTGGATTTCCCAGGTGGCACTAGTGGTAAAGACCCCACCTGCCAATGCAGGAGACGTAAGAGACTTGAGTTTGACCCATAGGTCAGGAAGATCCCCTGGAGGAGGGCATGGCAACCCACTCGAGTATTCTTGCCTGGAGAATCCCATGGACAGAGAAGCCTGACAGGCTACAGTCCAGAAGGTTGCAAAGAGTTGGACACGACTGAAGTGACTTAGCATGCAGGTCTGCATGCTCATGTGTGCACGTATAGGGGAGAAGCGGGGAGGCTGGAAGACTATAGTCAGATCAGGGAGGGTCTGGAGTGCCCTTAACTATTTAGGAGAGAGAGCACAGATCTGCCCTCAAATCCTGGGTCTTTCCAGCTTTAAGGCTTTGAAAAAGTTTCCAGATTTTTCTGTCCCATAGTTTGGGCTGTTTGGTAAAATGGGCATATGAACACCTACTCTGAAGAGTTGTGAGAAGAGTCATAATGTCTGTACATCATCTCTTATAGTTTCTTTCTTCTTTTCTTTTTTTCTTGAGAGTTATGTCTTATTTGGCAAACATTTTTAGGGCTGAAGCAGCATCTCAAGTAACCCTGAGAGAATTGCTCTGAGGAGGCAAGGGAAAAAGTTTTATAGTTTCTGACTTTCAGTGGCCACTTAATTAATGCCAGTATTACTGCCTCTGAAGACTGTAGGGAGCAGGAGATGCAAGAGATGCAGGTTCAGTTTCTGGGTGAGGAAGATCCCCTGGAGGAGGGCATGGAAACCCACTCCTTCACTGGGAGGAGAAGCAGTGTATCAGATTTGGGTTTTCAAGAGTATGGAGGCCACAACGGGGAGAATGAAGCTAACAAATGCCCTCTTATCTGTGTCCGTAGCACTTCACACGTGTCTTAGTTCTGCATGTAGTTACTCTGGACTTCTGCTTTCTAAACTATACTGCCTCCCATCTTTATAGATTTTTGCCATATCTACTTCCCACTTGTACCTTGTTAACATACTGTTCTTTAAAAAAAAAGCTTTAAAATTTTAATACAGCAAAATTTTTTCATAGACTTCTGTGAACATAAAACTGGCATCTCTTACGTGATACAGAAGATAACCATCCAACAACATGATAAAAGCACACAGCGTTATGAAGTTCAGACATGGGCAACTGGTGCCTGAAGCCTTGCTCTCTCTTCCTGATTCAAGGAGATTAGTACCCTGGTACAGGATGTTCCAGAAAGACCAGCACCAAACTGAGACTTTCTGATATCACCAAAAGGCTTGGGGAAAACTGGAAAGGGAATACCTGTCGCTATGACGGTTCTTGGTTGCAAAATTCCAAGTATCTTCATGACTGAGGTCAGTGCCAACAGGGTCTTCATCTCATTTCAGGAAGTCCTAACTCCACTACAATCATTTATGTTTTATATCCCTGCTAGACTGTGAATTCCTTGGGGACAAAAACTTACTCCTGCTGCCTTTAGTGCCGTGAATAAAACATGGGCACAGTTGGTAGTTCATAAAGGAACAAAGTGATATTAAATGAAGACCTTCTTGAGGGGCAGAAGGCTTAGGGCAAATTCTTTACTGAGGGGTGGGCAGGTAAGAGAATAATGGAAGGCCTTGGAGTCTACAGGGAGTCAAATGAAGATAAGCAAGAAAAGGGAGGCTGAAGACTTTCAAGATAATCAACATTGATGTAATGGTTTTGCCTGATGACATCTTTGCTGATGGCATAGTGGGGTGACAAGAGTCCATGAGCCAGAGTCACATGATTCTAGGGTCAATACAGACTCTTACTGGTCACTAATTACATGAACTTTGGCCAAACCATTTTTCTTTTGGGGCCTTAATTACTTTGCTATAAAGTGGTAAGAATACGTCTCCTACAAAGGCTCTTACCGTATTTTAGAATGCAGGGCAGCACTCAGGAGACTGGCAAGAAAGAAAACCCCTCCCTCCTCCTGTCCTTCCTTCCTTCTTCCCCTCCCTCCTTCCTTCCTCCCCTCCTTCCCTCCCTCCTTCCTATCCTTTTACTTTCAATAAATGTCTGAGATTATTATTGCTGTTCTTATTGTTTTGGTATAGAATACCTAGGACTTGCTATGGTTACTAGTACACTGTAAGCACTCAACAGATGTCTACTGGCTGGAAGAGTTACAATGACCTGTGGTCTTTCTATGGAAAACAATTCCTCCTCCCGTCTTCCCTCTCTATGTATATGTCACTACTATCTGCCCAGATGTTTAAGTCAAATGTCTTGATTCCTTGATTTACTGAGAACCTACTAGGGACTATGTACCACAGATGGTGCTGGGATGTGGAAGGAAGGAGGGGCTTGAGAAGCCAGATCCAGTCACAGCTCTGAAGGACATTAGAGGCAAAGGAAATAGGAGACCTTGTCACTGGCTCAACTTGCTCCTCATCTTTAGATATAGCTCTTAGGTGGGACATTTTACAAGGGTGTTTTTGACAATATCTGGGCAAATGTAGAAATACTGATAATCCCACACCATCTGAATCTAGAAAAGGCTATCAGAACTGTGCAGTGGTTCCTTGGGGACAGGATATGCCAAAGCTACACTTTGGAATTCTCACCATTTGTGAAAATTAAGAAGAAATACTGTTGGATTGATCAAAAAGTTCAGTTGGGGTTTTTCATAAGATGGTACAGAAACCTGAATGAACTTTTTGGCCACCTAATACCTGGGCTTCTCAGGTGGCATCAGAGGTAAAGAATCCACCTACCACTGCAGGAGACGCAAGAGATGCAGGTTCAATTTCTGGGTGAGGAAGATCCCCCGGAGGAGGGCATGGCAACCCGCTCCAGTATTCTTGCCTGGAAAATTCCCTGGACAGAGGAGCCTGGCGGGCTACAGTCCATGGAGTTGCAAAGAGTCCGAGACAATTGACAGCGTGTTAGTTTTTAGTTAATACTTGTTTGGAATCCTGCTAGGATTCTCTACTTTGGTCTAGCCTCTCTGTCTATGAGGTAAATTGACCAGGAAAAAGAACTTAAAAAGCACATGAAAAGTGACTCTTGGCTAAATCCTTTGGAAAGCTAACTTATAGCTGAGTGAGCTAGCCTAGGTCTCCCTAGCCTAGCTAGCCTAGGATGTGGGCTGTGCTTCCTATACCTATGTCTGTATAGAAAGGACGGTTTCAGAAAATTCTGCTGGTCTTTCACTTAAGTGTGTCACTAGGTCCCCACGTTGGAGAATGTGTGTGTGTGTGTATAGGGAGTGTTGAACTTTGGGCACAAACTGTGTGTGTACTTGTAAAAAAGTATTTGGAATGTGTGTGTAGGAAGTGAAGGAAATTCATGTTTTTTTTTTTTAATGAAGGAAGAGTGTATAAGCAGGGGAGAGTGTAACTGTATGTGTGTGCGGTATGTATGTAATGCAAGTGGCGGGCAGAATGACATCCACAGCCAGCCCTCTAGAGATGCAGACGTGGCATAAAGCCTGAAGTGCTGTTGGAAGTGATTGTTTTCCTTTTAGACCAGCTCACAGGTCTTTGAGGAGCCCTTGACTTTCTCCTCCTCCTTGTCTTGTTAATAACGGATTAGAGTCCAATTAAGTCATTTAATCCCAAGGTAGAGAATCATGTTTAAAAACAAGATTTACAGCTTAAAAAAAAATTGCAGGTTGAGGTTTGTCCTTTCAAGTTGCCACCTGCATGGTTCCAAAGAGTGTTTATAGCAGAATACCTGACATGCAGTTCTTAATTACTTTTCCTCATATCTCCGGTCCTTCATCTTTTAAAGCATCCTTCAACCTAAATAGCCTCATGCTGTTAGAAGTATGTCTGCGTGGCCGGGTGGTCAGGATTGCTTTTTGGCTTATCTCCCTACAGTAGGCAATTCAGGGGCCAGGCTTAATAATAACTGGTAATATTAATAATAATAGTATTAAGAGCTAATGCTTATTGGGTACTCAGTGTGTGCCAGGCACGGTACTAAGCACTTTATATATATTATCTTATTAAACGAGTCATAGGAACACACCACGGCTGGCTTCATGAGTGTGTGACATGTGTAGTCACATGGGGCTCTCTCATCCAAAGGGCCCTTCACTCGGTTTGATGCTCTGCTGTTGCCATCTTGAAATTCTTAATCATTTTTGACCTGCATTTTCACTTTTCATTGAGCCTTGTAAAGTATATAGCTAGTCCTGAAAACACCCAGTAACCCATAGTTTCTCTTTTTTTCTTTTCCTTCCCTTCCATGTGATGTCTGACACATTGCCAGAGGATGAAACAGTGAATGTCAGACTGTGATCCCAGAAACCATGCTATTATTGCTCAGGAGGGATCTTCTCTAAGGGGCAGGAACCATGCCATGGCTCTTTGCATGGGAAAGCAACCCCCTGCCTCTAAACCTGTCTTTTCATTTGTAAAGCAGGGGTAACAATAATAATAATAATACCTAGGTCATAGGCTGTTTCAAGGGTGAAATGAGATCATGTAAAGACAGCTCTGACATATAATACATATGACATTAGTTATCATTAACGCATTATAAGGGCTTAGAAGGTACTGAATATCCAGTATTGCCTGTGACATGGTGTGGACCACTTGCCCAACTCCAGAGTGGCCTTCTCCTGGGGGTTTGTTCCCTACCTGTCCCATGGAGCTGGGAGAAGCATCTGCTTTCTCCGCATGCTGGGTGATCACAGAGGGGTTGCTGGAGCTGATGAGCACTGGGGTGCTGATCTCCACCATGTGGCGCCCCGAGGGAGAATGCACCATCCTATTGAGGGTGTTCAAGGCTGTTGTGATGGAGAACTGGCTGGGCCCCTTCCTCCTGGATCCCGGGCCCCTTCGGAGGGTGGGCGCGTTGATTGCCTTGCCTCTGGAGGGGGAGGACACCAGGGACAGGTTTTTCATGTGGGATGATGGACGGCCTTTGTTCTTCTCTAGAAGGTGTCTTGCGGTGAGGTTTGGCTGAAAAGATGAAAGATCCAATACGAATTTAGTCATCCTGACCTCGTGTGAGCAGCTCTACCTTACCCAGGCTGGTCTGAAGCCAGCTCCAATGCCACCACGTCAAGTGTCACTCCTTGGACAGTTTCCGTCTTTTATCCATAAAGTCCCAATCTCTCTACTGTATCAATCTTTTCTCACAACTCTCTTGCAACGTAGGTACAACTCTACTGAGGGCTGAAGAATTTAAAACAAGCCATGATACCCTGCTCTGATTTGCCTATCTCTCTGAGCCTCATCGCAGCTTCCCTTACCTGGAAGACCCTTCCCTTTTCTTCTAGCTCCCCCTGAGTCGCCCCTCCCCCAACCTTGACTCAGCTGCTTGTCCTTCTCATTGTTCCCGAAGCCCCCATGCTTTCCCACTGTACACTGCAATCATTTGCCTTCCTTTCCTTCACTGGACTGTTAGCTACCTGAGGGCAGGGTGTTCTCTGCTGTATCCCAGGGTGGGTGTTCCATAAGTATTTGTGGAAGAATGGGTGGATGAAGTTGCTCAAGTTCACACGTTTGATAAGTTTGACCAGAATGTAAATCCATTCAGGACCCTGGATCATCTAAGGCTAAGACCATCTTTTACTGCTTCTTTTAAATACTTTGATCTCCATCCTCTCTTGTTCTATACCTCTTAGTGCTGGTACATCAGAAAAACAGACAGACAACCTTACCATGATTTGTGGTGTAAATATCTACCACTGTCTCGCATGTAAGCACTGTCTAGCAGGATTCCTGTAAACCTAACAGCAGCCCTTGCCATCGAGTTTCAGCTGGTTCTAGTACCGGCACCACCACTGACTGTACTGTATTTTTCGAATACTCTGCCTTTCAAGCAGCCCATGAGTTCATGTCCTTCAGAAATTGGAAATATGCTGACAAATGGGGTGGTGGGAATAAACTTTCCAGGACAGTTAAAAGTATCTTCATCATGATGCTTGTCACCAGTTGCTCTCTAAAATTGCACATCTCATTCTAATTCTGAAATTCAACGATAGAGGGAAAAGGGAATTTGCTCATTTAAGAAATGTTTTTTCATTAAGAAGTTTCTAATGAAAATGTTCAGATGATTAAGATGATTAATAGAGTTGAGATAGAGAATTTTAAAGAAGATGTAGTTTCTGTCTCCAGAAGCTTATACTATTGGGGAAAAAAATCATCAAGTGGGAAAGGGGCATTATTACTTTAAAGATAAGAGAGTTGAGACCCCAAAGGGGTGATTTATACATGGCAGAGCCAGCACATAAACAGCTAAACAAGAAAATATCAGGCAGGGACTTCCCTGGTGGTCCAGTGGCTAAAACGTCCTACTCCCAATGCAGAGGGCATGGGTTTCATTCCTGGTAATATTATAGGAGCTATTCATAGATCCTATAAGCAGCAACTAAGAGTTTGCCTGCCAAAACTAAAGATCCATGTGTCACCACTAAGACCCAGCACAACCAAATGAATAAATAAATAAAGTTCAGGCGGTAATAAATGCTCTGATGTGTCAGAGAGTGACAGGGGGAGGAGGCCCCAGATTTGGGGAGTTTGGTGAGGTGTCAAGGAAGACCTGCTGAGAAGGTGACATTCAAGCTAAGACACAGATGCCAAGAAGGAACCAGCCATGTAAAGGTGGGGATAAAAACACGCCAGGTAGCAGGGTAAGCTAGTGGAAAAATCCCCAAGAGGGGGCAAGCTCAGACTGTTTGAGAAAAAGACGTGAAAGAATCAGAAAGGAGAATGGTCTAGAAGGAGCGAGGAGCAGGTGGTAAAGAGGAGACCATGGAGACAGGCAGGAGCTGTATCACACCAGGCTGGGAGGCTTCAAGTTTATTCTAAGTGTTACAGGAAGCCTTTGGCAGGATTGGGGTAGAAGGGTGACATGATCTGATTTATGCCTTTATTTAAAAGCTCATGCTACGGTTTGGCAGTTTCTTACTTAGCATCTGACCCAGCAGTCCCACTCCTAGGTAATTGCCCAAGAGAAATGAAAACTTAGGCTCACTCAAAAACTGGCATGCAAGTGTTTATAGCTGCTTTAGTGTTAGCTGCCAAACAACTGGAAACAACCGCAGTGTCTTTCAGCTGGTGAGTGAGTAACTGACTCTGGCACATCCCTACCGTGGAATGTGACTTGACAATAAAAATGGATGAGCTTCATATACACCCAACAACATGGGTGAACCTCAGAGGTGCTATGCTAAGTGAAGGGAGCCAGACTCTGGAGGCTACATTCTTTTCTATTCCATTTCTATGACCTTCTGGAAAAGGAAAACTGCAGGGGCAGAACATAGATCAGTGGGGTTACCGGGAGCAGGAGTCAGGGAAGGAGCTGACTTCAAAGGGGCAGTCTGCCTTCGTATTTTTGGGGATGTGTAGGAACTATTTTACATCTTGATGGTGGTGTGGTTATACTGTATACATTTATCAGAAAAGCAGAAAGACCTATTAAGAGGCTGCTCCATTACTTAGTTAGAAAATGACTGTGGCTTTGACTAATAGATTGGAGACAAGTGGACAGATTCCAGGGCCTTTCAGGAGGCAGAGCCACAGGATTGGGAGTTTGACAGAAGCATGGGGTCGGGGAGAGGAAGTGGTTATTCATCATGTCCCACTTTCTGATTTGTGTGCCTAGGTCAGCAGTAGAGCCATTTGCTGGATCAAGTAACGTTTGCTGATGAGGAGCAATCATGATGTTGGGAGACAATGGTTAAGTTGTCCCTTAAAAGAGCACATTTTACTGTATATAAACAAAAATAAATGCATCAAAAGCTCATTCTGGCTGCTATTCAGAAGTGTCAGGCCAGAAGGAGGGTGATCAATTGGCAAATTACTGAAGTTACTTAGGGCAGTTCTAGTGGCAGCCTGGACCATGCCTCACTTCCCCCCAGAGCACACCTCCTGCTACTGTTCCCCCAGGAAGGGGATAACACACCCTCTGAGCTGAATGAGTAAAGTTCTTTCTGGTCATTCACAGCCACAATGAAATAAATATATATTTTTTCTGGTTCCACTTAATTTTTCTGTCCCTAGGTGAGCAACACTGTGAGTGTTTTCCATCAGCAACACAGACAAAGAGCCCCATGTGACTGTAGGTCTTCGCTGTCCTCTGCCAGTGTGATTAATAGCTCAGTCGGGGAAGGACTGCAGAGCTCTTCAATTTGCACTCACTCATTCAAAACAATATCCTTGAGGTTCATTGGGCTGAGCGAGGTTCACATGACCCAGGCAGGCCCCGCAGGAGGAGTCCTGACAAAAACTGGCATAAGCTTGGCATTTGTTTTAGCACCTTTTATCCAGGTGCAATTCAATAAGTCAAATGATACATTAACAAGAAAAATCCTGTTGATGCCAAAAACGCCCCACCTTGCTGCTCCCAGAAGGAAGCTCTCCTGCCTTCCAGTTGTTCTGCATGGCCTTGGTGGTTCAAAACTTATTTAAAGAGTTCTCAGCAAGTGCTGGTCTTAATGAAATGACTGGAGTCAACATTTAAGTGCTGCTTTAAAAAGCTCAATTTGGATTTCAAGTAATTTTTGAAAATCAGGTTCCCAGATTAGAGCAACCACTTGATTATCTTTCCCCCTCCTAGCAATTAGAAGAACAAATGAAGCGATGGCTAGTTTGATGATGATCGTGAGGGTTCTTGTAATCACTAATTTTAGAGGTGGAGTGGTGGGGAAAGTATCCAAATGAATAATCATTAAATGCAGACGTTTTGGGAAAGAAGGGTATCAGAAATGGGTAATAAAATCAATGATGCCTTGTTTTCCCATACTGATGAAGAAGCTTCTTGAAATAATACAAGGGACTATGCAAGCTCTAATCTACAAAAATTTAAGCACCTCCTATGCATCCAGCTAGGGATTAGTTGAGGGGCTTCCCTGGTAGCTCAACTGGTAAAGAATACACCTACAATGCAGGAGACTCCAGTTCAATTCCTGGGTTGGGAAGTTACCCTGGAGAAGGGATAGGCTACCCACTCCAGTATTCTTGGGCTTCCCTGCTGGCTCAGATGGTAAAGAATCAGCCTGCAATGCAGGAGAACTGGGTTTGATCCCTGGGTTGAGAAGATCCCCTGGAGGAGGGCATGGCAAACCACTCCAGTATTCTTGCCTAGAGAATCCCATGAACAGAGGAGCCTGGTGGGCTACAGTCCATGGGGTTGCAAAGAGTCGGACCTGACGGAGAAACTGAGCTCAGCACAGGGATTAGTTGTAGCTGATCTCTGTCCTTGGAGACATAACCATCATCTCCCAAACATCATAACTGCTCCTCTTCACCAAGTGCTGCCTCATCCAGCAGATGGCCCTACCACTGACCTAGGCACACAAAGCCAAAAGCGGGGTGTTATCTCTGACCACATCCTCTCCCTCGTCCCCTGCTCCTGTGGATCTACCTACTAACAGGTCCTGGAATCTGTCCACTGTTTCCAATCTGCTAGTCAAAGCCACAGTCATTTTCTAACTGAGTGATGGAGTAGCTCATGATCTTTCTGCTTTAAAAAAAAAAAAATTTTTTTTTTTTAAAATGCAGGATATCCATGCAGGATATCCTCCTCAAATCATTTTTCCCGCTGCATTCAGAGCAATCTTTAAGAAACCCCAATCTGGACTTCCCGGGTGGGTAAAGAATCCACCTGCCAGTGCAGGGCACATGGGTTTGATCCCTGCTCTGGGAGGACTCCGTACGCCATGGAGCAACCAAGCCTGTGTGCCACAGCTGCTGAGCCTGTGCTCTAGAACCCGTGAGCCGCAACTATCCAGTCCACGTGAAGCAACAAGTGAAGTCTGTGGGGCTAGATCCAGTGCTCCCCAACAAGAGAAGCCACCACAGTGAGAAGCCCCTCTCTCCACAGCTAGAGAAAGCCCATGTGCAGCACCGAAGGCCCAGCATAGCCAAAAAGTAAAAATAATAATCAAAAAAAGAAACCCAAACCTGGTGGAGTCACTGCCTCATTTTAAATATTTCAATTGTGCCCACTGATTTCTGGGTCAAGTTCAAACTTCTTATGATATGGCAGGAATGCTCAGCAAATATTCCATGTGGACCCCTATACTTCTCAGCTGGTTTCAGGACAGAAGGGACTATGTGACTCATTCAGGCCAATGAACCATGAGTAGGAGTGACCAACGTCACAGAGCTGAGGCCTTTGCTGGTATACAACTCCCTCTTCTTTACTCTTCCGCTGCCTTGAAACCTAGGAAGTCCATGTGTTCCAGATGGCATAGCTTTAAGATGGCCCAGCCTCATCCTGCAGCATTCCTCAATGACTCTGTGAGCACAGCCTCTCACCATTGCGTGGTGAGCAAGTAATATGGATTGGATATAGCTTTTCTTGTGAAGCCACTGAGATATGGGGGCTGTTGATTACCATGGCATAACCTGGCTCATCCTGACTAATTCAGGAAGGTTTACAAGGTCCCCTCTGGTCTGGTTCCCATTTGTTTCCCTGGTTTTGTTTTCCTGTCTCTCTCCTACTCTCTAAGCTTCAGCTCTAGTATTTTTTCGTTCTTTGGAGGCTACCACACTTCCTTATCCTGCAGGACATTTGCACATGTTACCTCCAGTCCCCAAAACTCTCTTTCCTCCATTCTTACCTAAACAACTCCTAATCATCTGTCAGATCTTGGCTTACAAGGCATCTGCCAACACCCTACTCAAGTAAGTTGCACATCATACCCTCTTCCCCCCAGTAATTCCCTCTCCTTCACATTTTGCATCATTCATCACACTTATAATTACTCATTAATGTCTCACCTTACAGTCCTTGAAATTAGGGACCCATATCTAACTTGTATCACTAGAACTTAGCACAAGACCTAACACAGCAGGCATTCAATGAAAAATTAGTTGAATGCTTGAATATATATTTAGGATGAGGGATGAGGTCATGTTGAAAGGATGGTTTTCTGAGTTTTTTTCCTGGTCAGTTGGAACATTTCCCAAATATTTTTTCATTCATTTGCTTGTGAAGCTAAAATTATTATTATTTAACAAAGTATCTGCTCTGTGTTGGGCTAGCCTGTGAAGTACAATCAGGTGTTCAGAGAAGAAAGAGACAGCTAAATGTTCCAACTAGTTACTGGAATTTTATGGAAAAATAGGTTTCTAGCTGAGCCTCATAAAATGAGTGAAATTGAACAAGTAGAGAACTGGGTGGGTATACCTGGATGGGGCTTCAACAAGAGAAAAAGCACTATCATTTGGTGGTGAGAGTAGGAGGCCCAGCCTCTCTGGGCCCTTCCTCTTTCCCTCCCTTCCATCTTTCCTTCCTTCCATACAGATTGAGTAGGGGGTGGTATAGAGGGAACCCCACAACTGGGCTGTGTTCTGGGCACTCCTTTCACAACCTGCTCTGGCTCTTCAAATGGAAATGCTGGTCACTTCTCTGCAACTCGGCCTCTGCTTTGTTTCACCCCACCCTACTAGAGGGCCAAGAGTACACCTTTTACTTCTTTTATAGCTCGGCACTGCTCACTTTTAAAGCTTTGTGCTTGGTAAGCACTCCACAAATGTAGTTAAACAATGAAATCTCTCTTTCAAATTGGTGATAACCTGCTTCAAGCTGGGGTGAGGCTGACAGCTAGAGAGGTTAGAGGCTATAGATGATATATTATCTGGAGAAACAGGGAGATAACCTAACAGGTGTTCGTTCTTTCTTTTAGAGTAGAAAAAAAAAAGAAGTAATATGGGCTAATTTCTGAAGATTTACAAAATACAGGGTGGGAGAAAAAAATGAAAATCATTTAGAATCATACCATCTGGTGATCACCACTGTTAATATCTTGGAACATATTCTTCCAGTCCTTTATCCATTTATGCACACACACACACATTTATAAAGCTAGTTTCATGCAGTTACTTTGCTTTTTTAAAACTGTGATGAAAAAATACATAGCAAATTTACTATAATCATCATCTTTAAGTATACAATTTGGTAATGTTAATTATAGTCACAGTCATATTGTTGAGAAACAGAACTCTAGAACTTCATTTTCTAAATCTGAAACTCTACAAGCATTAAAATTTATTTTAGTTAAGAATCCTAAGTGACCAGTGCAAAGAAATAGAGGAAAACAATAGAATGGGAAAGACTAGAGATCTCTTCAAGAAAATTAGAGATATCAAGGGAACATTTCATGCAAAGATGGGAACAATAAAGGAGAGAAATGCTATGGACCTACAGAAACAGAAGATAGTAAGAAGAGGTGGCAAGAATACACAGAAGAACTAAACAAAAGAGATCTTCACGACCCAGATAATCACGATGGTGTGATCACTCACCTAGAGCCAGACATCCTGGAGCGCAGAGACAAGTGGGTCTTAGGAAGCATCATTACGAACAAAGCTAGTGGAGGTGATGGAATTTCAGTTGAGCTATTTCAAATCCTAAAAGATGATGCTATTAAAGTGCTGCACTCAATATGCCAGCAAATTTGGAAAACTCAGCAGTGGCCACAGGACTGGAGAAGGTCAGTTTTTATTCCAATTCCAAAGAAAGGCAATGCCAAAGAAAGTTCAGTCTACCACACAATTGCACTCATGTCACACGCTAGCAAAAGTGAAGTGAAGTCACTCACTCGTGTCTGACTCTTTGCGACCCCATAGACTGTAGCCCACCAGGCTACTCAGTCCATGGAATTTTCCAGGCAAGATACTGGAGTGGGTTGCCATTTCCTTCTCTGGGGGATCTCCCCAACCCAGGGATCAAACCTGGGTCTCCCGCACTGCAGGCAGATGCTTAGCAAAGTAATGCTCAAAATTCTCCTAGCCAGGCTTCAACAGTACATGAATCTAGAACTTCCAGATGTTCAAGCTGGATTTAGAAAAGGCAGAGGAACCAGAGATCAAATTGGTAACATCTGTTGGATCATTGAAAAAGCAAGAGAGTTTCAGAAAAGCATCTACTTCTGCTTCACTAAGTATGCCGAAGCCTTTGACTGTATGGATCACAACAAACTGTGGAAAATTCTTAAAGAGATAATACCAGACCACTTTACCTGCCTCCTGAGAAATCTGTACACAGGTCAAGAAGCAACAGTTAGAACTGTACATGGAACAATGGACTGGTGCCAAATTGGGAAAGGAGTACATCAAGGCTGTATAATGTCACCTTGATTTATTTAACTTATATGTAGAGTACATCATGAGAAACTCTGGGCTGGATGAAGCACAAGCTGGAATCAAGATTGCTGGGAGAAATATCAATCACCTCAGATATGCAGATGACACCACCCTTATGGCAGAAAGTGAAGAAGAACTAAAAAGCCTCTTGATGAAAGTGAAAGAGGAGACTGAAAAGTTGGCTTAAAACTCAACATTCAGAAAACTAAGATCATGGCACCTGGTCCCATCACTTCATAGCAAATAGATGGGGAAACAATGGAAACAGTGACAGACTTTATTTTTTTGGGCTCCAAAATCACTGCAGATGGTGACTGCAGCCATGAAATTAAAAGATGCTTGCTCCTTGGAAGAAAAGCTATAACCAACCTAGACAGCATATTAAAAAGCAGAGACATTACTTTGCCGACAAAGGTCCGTCTAATCAAACCTATGGTTTTTCCAGTAGTCATGTATGGATGTGAGAATTGGACGTAAAGAAATCTGAGCACCGAAGAATTGATGCTTTTGAACTGTGGTGTTGGAGAAGACTCTTGAGAGTCCCTTGGACTGCAAGGAGATCCAATCAGTCCATCCTAAAGGAAATCAGTTCTGAATATTCATTGGAAGGGCTGATGCTGAAGCTGAAGCTCCAATAATTTGTCCACCTGCTGCAAAGAACTGACTCCTTGGAAAAGTCCCTGATGCTGGGAAAGATTGAAGGCAGGAGGAGAAGGGGACGACAGAAGATGAGATGGTTGGATGGTACCACCGAGTCAATGGATATGAGTTTGAGCAAGCTCTGGGAGTTGGTGATGGACAGGGAAGCCTGGTGTGTTGCAGTCCATAGGGCTGCAAAGAGTTGAACACAACTGAGCTACTGATATAACTGAACTGAACAATAAATCACAAACATCTTTCCATAATGCCAGATACTCCCTGATATTGAGTGTTATCTTTAAACATTTTATTTTTAGTGGGCTTGTATTTTTCCATCACCATAATTAAAAACTAAATCCATATTCTGACTTTTCACCACTATGCACAATGCTATGGTAAACATTTTTGTGCATTTTGTACATACTTCTTAGCACATTTGTTTTATTATTTCCTTATAATCAACTCTCATGGGTGGAATTCATGACTCACAGGAGATGTACATTTTCAATATTCTTGATAAGAGTTTGAGTCTGCAGATGAGAGATGACAGTGATTTGTACTCCCATCAGCAGAATGAAAAGGCCTATTTTCCCACACTGTTGCCAGAAATGGGTGTTTTGTAATAAAAAAAACTGTTTTTGGCCTCACAGCATGGCATATGGGACACTAGTTCCTGGACCAGGGATCAAACCTGTGCCCCCTGCACTGGAATCATGGAGTCTTAACCGCTGGACCAGCAGAGAAGTTCAGAAACGGGTATTATGGACTAGCATCTTTCAAGACTTTAGTTAGTTGTGAAATAAGCCTCATATCAAATAGAAAATTCTCTCAGGCATCACTGTAGTCCATGTATAATTCTAACCTCGCATCAGATGTAGATTTGATAGTCACGTACCTCCACAAACAAGATTGGGAAGATACCGACTTTATCTCCCAACTTGCCTTCTGCCCAGTTCTCATCCACTCGGCTGATCACAGTGATGATATCATCCTGAAAGAGAGAAAGTCTCTTGGTTAGCATTTACTCTCAGTTTTCTGGGAGGGAAAGCTTTCCATGGAGATCAGCTTGGAATCTCAGACAGTGTAAGGTGCAAGTAAGGTAACTCTTTCATAATCTATTTATAAAATCTCTCTGCTAAAATACTCTTTTCTCCATTAAGGGCAGTATTTGGGTCACTAAGACCAAAAGAGGAGTAGAAATAATCTGGAGTATCAAGGAAATCCATTAAGAAAACTTGGAAATGTCTCTAATTTTCCATCACCTGCAGAATCAGGGCTTTTCATTTAAATTAATCTGATGAGAAATCAACATGGAAGACGTAGGGAGACAGACTTAGCAAAAGGAAGAATGCATTGTATTCTGATTTTGAACACTTTTCAGAACATGTTCAATTTTTAATGTATCAAACACAAAATGGCTTTTTATTCAAGTTTTTATTATCAAAGGTTATATGGAGATTTGTAGAAACATTTGGAAACATAAATAGGCAAAATAAAGAATTCTATCACAATATAGATACAATCAGTGTTAACCTCTTGGTTAACATGTTTTTTCCCCAGGTTCTTTTATATGAAGATTAAAAAATATATAAATAAATATATAAAATTATAATATATTTTATATTTAATATAAAAATTAGAAATTAAAAATTTAAAAACTTTTTCAAAAACATGTATACAGGCATACAATAAAGCATAAATATTTTAGATGTAAAGCTTGATGAAGTTTTTAAGTTGAATATATCCACAAAGCCCCGATCTGGAGCAACAGAGATGAATATTTCCAGCACCTAGATGGCTCTCGTGCTTTTCCCTGACACCTAGCAAGAGGTTACCTCCACTCTGACTCTAGCATGTATATTCATTTGGCTTCTTTTGTATTCATTCAAATGAAGTCATATAGGATACGTTGTTTTTTTCCCTTAATATCATGTCAGGAACATCTTTCCATGTCCACACCTGTTCATCGATCTAAGTCTGAATATTCATCCATCTAAATCTGAATATTCATCCACTGATCTCTCTGATCTATGTCCCTTAGTAATGTAGATGAATCCAAATCTAAACTCATTATGGCACTGTACCGTTTCTTAGATTTCTTTGTCCTTATTATAATCTGCAATTACACATGTTTATGTTACGATTGCTATATTGTCTGTCTATCCCATCGAACCATAAACTCTGTGTCTGTAGGGCCTGGATCTATCTTGATCATTTTTGTCCCCAGGACCTTATACAGTGGCTTCCTTTTAGCAGTCAACCAATCAGTTTTTATATTTTTTTTTAATTGAGGTATAGTTGATGTGCAATATAAGTTTCAGGTGTACAACACAGTGATTCACAATTTTTAAACAGTATTTCTTGAGTGCATGCATGGGTGAATGAATGAATGCAAGTGTGAATAAACTGGAAAATTTACTGAGACAGAAAATACCAGGAAAAGAGTAGCTTTGGGAGAAAAGATCTTGAGTTTTTTTTTAGACATGCTGAATTTAGGAAGACCATGAGATTTCCCAGTGAAGTCTCAGCCTATGACAGCCTTCTGCCACTGTGCTGTGCTCAGTCGTGTCAGACTGTTTGTGACTCTGTGAACTATAGCCCGACAGGCTCTCTGTTCATTGGATTTTCTGGGCAAGAATACTGGAGCAGGCTACCATTTTCTCCTCCAAGGGATCTTCCCAACCCAAGGATCAAACCAGTGTCTCCTGAATTGGCAGACAGATTCTTTAATGATGAGCCGTTGGGGAAGCACTGATAATCTTCTGGGAGGGAGCAAATCGTCTCTTCTGAGTCCTTTGTCATAATTTCCCATTTATGTGTCTGCTCCTTCCACTAGACTGCTGGCTCCATGAAGATATGGACAATGACTCTTCACTGTATCTGCATAGACAGCCTGGTACATGGATGAATTCAATGAATGAGCAAGTTCTTGGGTAAGTGTCCCAGTTTGCAAATTCCCAGAGAGGGGACACAAAAGCAGATATGCTCCCTGCCTATATCTTCCTCTGGCTGTGTCCCCAGAGTTCAGTGTCTAATGCCAGGCATAAAGTAAATACTCAATAAACGCTTGTGGAATTGAACTGCTGTCCTCTGGCTGTAGCAAAAGTATAAAATGTGCAGGTCAGCTACTGAATGGTATGTTTTAGGGGACTCACTCTGAGGTGTGAAGACAATAACAAAGATCAGTATTTCATAATATGGAGGACAGTGAAGTTATCTGGTCTGAGGGAATCTGAAGCAAATCTCATTTCAGGGAGTGATGGAATAAAAATGTTTTACAAAACAAAAGACTTTTCCTGAACTTACTGTAGCAGTGTTACTTGCACTTGTATTTGACTTAAGTTGCAAAGAATAAAAATTACCCCAACTTTAGTTTCTATGAGAAAATGTGAATGTTTAGGGAATAATAAGTACTGAATTTTGTTGTTGCTCAGTTGCTACGTTGCTAACTCTTTGCAGCCCAATGGACTGCAGCATACCAGGCTTCCCTGTCCTCACTACCTCCCGGAGGTTGCTCAGATTTGAGACTTAGAGTACAGTTGACCCTCTGAATCCACGGACCCTGCATCCTCAGGACTCAGTGTGTCCTGGATCCACCCCCCTCACCCTGAATATACAGGGATGGCTATGGTCTAGACTTCAGCAGACTTGTTACTTGCAAATGGTGAAGAATCAGCCAATAAAAAAGAGAGGTAAAAAAAATCGTAGGGTAACTGATGTCCTTGGAAAATATATCTTGTAAGAGGTTATTTATGTGTAAAGATATAATTATGTTATTGTGTGTGTTTGGAGTGGTTTTTAGAAATGTACTTATTTATCTATGGTTGTGATGGGTCTTTGTTGCTACACACGGAGTTTCTCTAGTTGCAGAGAGTGAGGGTCATTCTTTGTTGTGGTGTGCAGGCTTCTCATTGCGGCGGCTTCTGATGTTGAGGAGCACAGGCTCTAGGCATGCAGGCTTCAGTAGTTGCTGTTTGGAGTGTTTTGAAGGCAATGTCTACAGACAAAATAGTGTTGTAAACAAGCAGTAGTGACCTTGGTCAGCAAGAATATCCTTACAGACACTCAATGAAGAGGTAAGATCCGTAATTCTAGAGAGCATGCTATTAAACTATGTTTACAATTTTCTGTCTAACCATCTGTTTCTCCCACTACTCTGCCCAAGCACAGATGCTGTGACTTGTTCATGCTGTCTCCCCAGTGTCTGAAAAGAACAGGTGGTCACAAGTGACTGCAGAATGAATGAATGAATGAGGGTATGGATACTTAGTTTCATAATTGCAATACAAATGTTTGAGGACCTCCATCAGACTCCTGTTAGATTTCTCTGGTGACTTCACCTCCATATAGTTTGAAGTATACAAACACATAACATATATAGGCACACGCTGTTCACTGATGTTTAGTCACTAAGTTGTGTCCGACTTTTTAAGACCCCATGGACTGTAGCCCACCAGGTTCCTCTGTCCATGGGATTCTCCAGGCAAGAATACTGGAGTGGGTTGCCATTTCCTCCTTCGGGAGATCTTCCTAAGCCAGGGATCAAACCTGTGTCTCCTGCATTGGCAGGTGGATTCTTTACCACTGAGCTACCAGGGAAGCCTGTATAACATGTAATTTTAAAAAATCAACAAATATTAAACAAACAACTTAAGTTCTGCCACAGCCTTTATGTGATCACTGGTGACTTTGGTGGCTTCTCAGATCCTCACCTTGAGGAAGGTCAGGCAGTCCTGGTTCTCACTCCTGTCCTTGTCACGAAGGTCGAAGTTGTAGAGGGCCCGGCACAGTGGGGGTGGCTGGGGCAGCTGCTTGATGACCTCCACGGAGCTGGCTGGGAAGACTCCACTGACTCCATTAATTTCCCCCTGGTACCAGTTCTCATCCAGCTGTCTTCGGAGGAGGATGACATCTCCCTTATTAAACCTCAGGTCACCAGGATTCTGCCCTCGGTAGTTGCATAAGGCCTTCGCTCGAGGCACCTGCAGTGACACAGATCAAGAAAATATGTATGGCTTAGAGGCTGGAGGGACCAAGGGGGTCACATTAGTTACTAAGTACAGAGTACTTTCCATGCACTAAGTGCCATAGGTGGATTACCTTGTTTAACCTTTGAGACAGACAGTATTATCCCCGTTTCTAAGGTGGAGTGACTGAGGCACAGGGGTGTAGTAACTCACTTAAGGTGGCACAGCTGGGAAATGGTGATATGGGGTTGAACTCAGACAATCTGATTTTAGAGACCCTGTTCTTAATCACTATGCAGGGAGCAGGACTTTGAACTTGACTCTGCAACTATGGGAACTTGGGTAAGACTGTGACTCTTGCTAGGAATACTGATTTTGAATTCTGGCTTCACCTCTTTGCTCTTGTGTGACTACAGTCAAGTTATTTCATCTTTCTTAAACCATGTTCACTTATAAGATGAAGTGATAACAATATCTACCTTATTAGAGTTGCTGTGAGGACTAAAGGATATTAATGATGCATTTGTGTATTACTTCATATTGTGCACAGAATGTGCTCAACAGATGACACTTCTTAGAATGATCATCTGTAATGTAGGGCTAATGATATCAGTTCTACCTACTCCTCAGTGTTAATGGGAAGAAAACTGAGGTGAAAACTCCCTGAAAATAGAAAGTGCTATGTGAGAATGATACACCATAATTTGTCTCCAGCCTTGTCTAGAAACTGAAAACCCCCTGTGTGTTTGTGTCTTTAGCAAGCACAACTAAGACAAATTAACAATCAGAAATCAATCATCACTTAAAAATAATCAGCAAAAGAATTGTTATTTGTCAAATCAGTTGTCAGTCTAAACAATTATTTCAGTCAAATGCATTTTTTTCCTAATTGAAACTGGTTTCTCCACAGAGAAACAGTCTCACTCTGGTCTTGCTTGAAGTCAGTTTGACAAATGGAAAGTTCTAGTACCTTGGGTTTTATAGAAAGCCCTTCAGTGTTACCTCTAATTGTATTGTGTTTTGTGTTTTCCTCAGTCATCGGGTGGAGTAGCCCCTTGGCTGGGGACAGTCTTGCTATTTATGAGGGGGAGGTAAGGAGACATTAATTCAGTTCTTCAAGGACCTTCTGAGTCTTCAATGTTCATTTAGAAATGAACTGCAAACAGCTTAGGGATCGAGATAAGACCCGAACAGCACCGTATTGCTAATGGGATGGCAGACCAGTGCTTTTCTGCTGGTCCCTGGGGAGACAGACAACCACAGGAACACAGCTCATTTGGTGGGTAAATGAGCTGAGATGTATGTATTAGGAGGTTTAACACAGTGTTGTGTATAAACAGAAACAGCTGAATAAATTATGATACACCCATACAATGGAAAACCCTGCAATCATTAAAGTTGATGATGTTGATCTATAATTAACAACATAAGAGTTACTCATACTGTTAAGTATAACAGAAGAGATTAAAAACAGTTATGTATGCTAGGCTTTCTTTATAAATATATATATATATATATATATATATATATATATATATATATATATATTTACCTGAGGAAAATGCTAGATGGCTATACACTAACATTTGAAAAGTGGTTATTTCTAAATGGTGAGATTTTTGAATATTAAAAAAAAAGTTTAAGTGCTTTGCTGTGTTTTCTAAATTTTCTATAATGAAGTAATTGTGTTGTCTATTAAAATTGGATGGTAAAAAGAAAATGAATGAAGCTGGGGGATGAGAAATGAAAGGTATGGGAGGAATTTAGGAGGAAAATAAGCCAAGCTAAGTAGGATTAACAAACCATGGAACTACCTTTTGGAGAAGCTGTTCCCTTACATGAGAAGTAAGCAGGTGCAAGCAGAATGAGAGCAGAGGATTTCTGGGGAATGATCTAAATATGTTAGACTCCCAGGGTGAGTTATATCAGGGAGTAATAGTTGTCAGTCTCTATGCCTTCTCTCAGTTTTATGTTATAATATAAATCACATTTTTCTGGGTACGTCAGTATTTGGCATACATAGGTCACATTTACCAGCCTCTGCTGAAGCTGAAACTCCAATACTTTGGCCACTTGATTCGAAGAATTGACTCACTGGAAAAGACCCTAATGCTGGGAAAGACTGAAGACAGGAGAAGAAGGGGATGACAGAGGATGAGATGGTTGGATGGCATCACCAACTCAATGGACATGAGTTTGAGCAAGCTCCGGGAGTTGGGGATGGACATGGAAACCTGGCACGCTGCAGTCTATGGGGTCGCAATGAGTCAGACATGACTGAGTGACTGAACTGAACTCAACTGGCAGCTACATCTGGCCGAAAGGATATAAGTACATTTTAGGAAATGTCCTTACTGAGAAGGACTGACTTTCTTTTCCTTCCCTCCATTTTGTTATGGGGAATGTGGACATGATTGCTGGAGCTCTAGCTGCCACTTTGAACAATGAGGATGAAAGTCTCACCTAAAAAGGGGGGGGAAGTAGTCTGCATTGTAGAACTACTAGGCAAGTCCTGGATTACTTTACTTCCCAATTTTTATCTGAAAGCTAAATGAACTTCCATCTTGCCTAATACACTGTCATTTTTGATTCATAAAAGGAAAGGAAAGCAAAGGAAGGAGGAATGAAAAGTTAGGGGGAAAAAGAATTTAAGCCCTTTTGACTTTGCATAATAAGATGATATCAACATCTAATATTTATTCAGTGTTTCTTCCTATGTACCAGATACTGTGCTAAGCACTCCACAATATCTTTTATTTAATTCTCACCACCTGTGATTAGAAAACTGGGGATTAGAGAAGTTAAAAATTTGCCTAAGTTCATGAACTGTTTAGCTGCATTTTTATGACACTTTCCCCTTCGTCCCAGTTTGATGCCTCTGGTCTGAGTTACATTTTATTCTAACTAAAATAGGAGCAATGGAGATTCAATGTAGGTGTTGTAAATGGCCAAGTTGCTTTTTTCCTTTCTTTTCTGGAAGACATTCCTATACAAGTGGCTTATATATTTTAATCACCACGGAGCAAGTATATTAAACTGAAACTGCACAAACTGCTTAAATCTCTTTGAAGAGACATAAACTTTGAAACCCTGAGATAGTACTAATTGTCTGACCATCTCCATCTTATCTCCATATCCCCTCAGTAGAGATAAAGGATTGTGGAAGCAGGTTGCAAATTCTACTTTTAACATGAAAATATTTTTCATCACCTTTTCTCTTCATTCTCCCCTTTTATTCTCAGTTCTACATTCATATTTTTCGGAAACATTGGCTTCTATGTTGTAAAGGTGGTGGAGGTGGGGGTGGGGATGAGGAAGAAGAAAGAGAGAGAATCTGAAGAGGGAAAGGAAATGAACGAACACTTATTGTGGTTCTGACAAGCCATAGAAATTTGTCTTATTGCCCTGCTGCGGGCTTCTCAGGTGGCTCAGTGGTAGAGTCCACCTGCAGTGTAGAAGACATAGGAGATGTGGGTTTGATCCCTGGGTTGGGAAGATCCCCTGGAGAAGGAAATGGCAACCCACTCTAGCTTTCTTGCCTGGAAAATCCCATGGACAGAGGAGATGGCAGGTAACCTACCATCCATGGGGTTGCAACAGAGTCAGACAGGCCTTAGCAACTAAACAACAAGAATAATTGCACTTTCCATGTACTATCTCATTCATATGATCTCAAAGCCTGTGAAACAGTTTTATCTTAATTTTATCAATGAAGAAACAGAAGTTCTGAGCTGTTCAACGTTCAGGCAAAGTCACACAGCCAATGACCAGCAGCCCTGAGACTGACTTCCATTCATTTGACCTCAAAGCCCTGACTTCTGTTTCATCTTCCTGAAATCACCTAGTATGTCATCCATCATAAAATTCATTTGGGGTATTGTTTTATAATCAAAATCTTGCTGCTGGTAGCATTAGCATGATTTGCTTGCTGCTGGTAGCATTAGCATGAATTATTGAACTCCAGAGCCCTCATGTAAAAGTTAAGCACCTGGAGAGACTCAGCTTGTTGATTCTATCTGGTCCTCAAAGGTTCTCTCAAGGGGAAATGACTCCAAGTTCCACATCAGCCATCACCCGGTTTATTGCCGGAAACAGCTTTTACTACCCTGACTGTTTCCTGTCTTGACAGGTGCAAGTGGGAGGGGCGATGAGGATAAAGTGAGTGTGGAGGTTTCAGTCAGGTCATAACCAAATGTTTTTCCTGGTGCTTTTCAAAAACCCAGATAATCCAATGGAAGGCTGAGTGTGTGGCTAACAAGCTATCCTTGTCTGAGATTGAAAAGGCTTAATAAGTCTATGTGCCAGTCTATTAATCTGTCACCTCAGCAGGGTCTGAAAGCCTTGAGGGCCATCTTTTGAGGGAAGATAAAGCACAGGACACTGAAATAAGGAAACAGGGACATGTAGAGATATTCATGGTAAAATTATGTTGTAGTATTTATGTGTGTTACTAGTAAAATGGCAAGCGTCCCTTCTCTGAGGATCCACCTGTTTGGATCCATCTTCTCAGAGGCATGTCATTCACTCTGGCCACACCACATACACATGGGTATGTGGCCCAGGCTGGCCACTAATAAACTGAGCAAGGCCCTGTGGGGGCCTTTCTGGGGACAGAACTAACCCCTATCCAGTGCCATGTTCTCTGCTTTTTGTTTATATGAAAAAAGTTTTAGCCTCCGAAGGCTTCCCTGAGTTTCAGAAAACAATTTAAGATGAGAAAATGCAGAAATAAGGACAGCCAAGTAAGACACAATAAATAGTTTAGCCATAATACAAAGTCAAGGACCTTTCGTTTCTCATCAAGGATGATAGATAATATTCTGAGCCATGTCCTTGAGTTGTTTTATAGATACTAAAATCCCCATCAGGTGAAAAAAGTGATGACCACATACAGGTAGAACCCAGACCAGTCAAAACCAAAAGGTTGATGCTGTTAACTCACTAAATACCACCCAGTTACCTCTCCACCAACCAACCAGAAAAATATCCATGAGCTGATCAGGCATCCTGCAACCCTCTCCTTCAGCTTGCCTTTAAAATCCCTTCCCTGAAATCCTTTGGGGAGTTTGGGTGTTTTGAGCATTAGCCACCCATTCTCCCTGCTTGGTGTTCTGCAATTAATGCTGCACTTTCCTCACCACAACTGATGTCAGTAGATTGGGTTTACCATGTGGGTGAGTGGACCCAAGTTTGGCTCAGTAACAGAATGCCCAAATCCTCCTGGTATAATGCTGGTACAGGGCAGGCATGTGCTCCAAACTGGGTCAGTTAGAATCTTCTTTGATGTGTGATATATAGACACCCAAGAAGAGAGTGTTTCTTTTGGATCATGAGCCTGGAGGTGGTGAGCCTTGGACTACCAGTGATGATATTTCCCAGACACCAGACACACCTTCCTGAATGAAGGTGCAGAAGGCATAAGAACTAGCGATATCATAAGATAAATAGGTATTGATGGATAGAGCCTTGGCAATAAAATGTGAATGTCTACATCCAGCTTTGCCTGAAGGATACACAGTTAAATGAGATGATATTCTCAATGTACTGTTTATTATTGAAATTGCCTGGAATCGTTTTCTGACCCCTGAAACTGAAAAAGTCTTGATTAATACATATTATAACCCTATAGACAGTGAAACTGCAAAACAGGGAAATAATCAAATGGCAGAATTCAAAAACAGCAGCAGGTCTATCTGCCAACAAGCTCTGAGCTTATTTCCAACTGGAAAATGAAGGAGGCAGGTGGATTGATAACAGGGTAAGAGAAAGGCAGCCCAGATTGAATGGAACCATCACAGGAATGCAGACAAGGGAAAAAGCTTTGCTGCAGTGAGCGTTCAGCCTGCTCCTGGGTAACGAGCTGTTTACCATGCATGAGTGGCACTCCCCACTTGTTTAGAAAGAGGCTGGCCTGGTTCTCTACTCCTGGCATTGGGTGGGGCCAAATCCAACACGCTGACCTAGCTGCTTACCTCCCTGCGGTGGTCACAAGGTGGCCCGTCACGGGAGAATGGAGCCAAGAGAAAACATTCTGGCCTTTGGCTCAAGTTATCAGTCACCAGGCTATGAATTCCCTACCGGATAATTTAGGGTTCATGTCTGAAACACCTCTGAAATTCTATCTCTGAGGCCTGGACACAAGCAGGTGTTTAATAAATGCTTGGTGAATGAATGCATTTGTGAATTAATCCAGAAAAATCCAGGAATTGCCATTCTTGGAGGAAAAGAATGCATATTAGATTACTAATTATAACTGATAATAATTATTTGAAAGATCTATTTGCATGAGCTAGAAAATTAAAAAAAAAGGAGAATTAGGTCCTATTTTCCAAATTGCCCTGAATTTTAACCATTTAGTGCTACACATACTCAGAAAGGGTTCCATACTCAAATAGGCTCAGGAATCACTGAGTTGATACAGGCTTGTTTGCTGGCAGGCTTCTCAGAGGCTCCACTCCGCTAGTGTGACTTTGTGTTGCCATCTGAACCACTTTGCAAGATTGGCAGGCCAGGCCTGGGGAATGCTGGGTAAAGTAAACGTTACTTCCCCGGTGACTTCACTCTGCTCGTGAGGCAAAGGGTCAAGCTGACTGGCCTGGGTCCTCACTTCCTAGTTGCTTTCTTGGCCAACTGAGCCATCCTGCCTCCTTCCCTCATGGTGACAATCCTTTTGGAGCAGATAGCGGAGGCAAGGGAGTATATTTTAGAAAGTGCTGGCTGGCCCTTGTGCTCATGTACCTCTGGTGAGGAGGGAGACCCCCACCCTCCCAGCACTCACTCAACAACATCATATCTGGCTGGCCTTGATAAGTCCCAGACCATCTGTTGCTGGGGGCTTGAGATCACCAGAAGGTCTGAATCTGGACATTCCTATCTGAGGCCAGGCTTATGAGACATACTGTGAGAATTTGTTTTTATCGTAGAGAATTTTACTTGTTCAGGGAGTGGTACTAGGGTGCAATGGAACACAGATGTCAAAGTGAAGGAAGATGTTGGTTTGCATTCTGGCTTTGGTAACTGTGGCCAAATCACTTAGCCTTCTTGACTCTTAGTATGGATCATTCATAAATTGGGGCTAATACTAATACTTCTTGTGCAGTAAACTCAGCAAATCTGTGTTAGCCAAACTGCAGATTCCAGTGGAAGATTTGGCCCATTCACCTGAGACATAACCTCTAAGCTCCTAGAAAATCCTGCCTGACGAGAGGAACTGTTTGCTTGGAGCCTTGGGACATAGCAGATAGTCTAAGTGAGCAATGCGATTTATGTTGGGGAGAGGCTGAGTTATGCAGTAAAACCTTGACCTCTGGAGGGGCTAGAGACTAAGGCCAGCTGCATGGGAAGCCAGTCACACCTACCTGACTGACCCCCAGTAAGAACCCTGGACATCGAGTCTTCGGCAAGCTTCCTTGGTTGGCAATACTTCATGTGTGTTGTCATGCACTGTTACAGGGAGAAATGAGTGCTGTCTGTGAAACTCATCTGGGAGAGGATGACTAAAAGCTGTGGCAGGTCTCTCCTGGATTCTATTCTATGTGCTTTTCTTTTTTTTGTTGTTTCTGACTTTAGTCTGTATCCTTTCACTGTAATAAACTGTAACTGCATATAAGGGGGTTCTCTGATGGCTTAGATGGAAAAGAATCTGACGGCAATGCGGGAGACCCACGTTCGATCCCTGAATCGGGAAGATCCCCTGCAGAAGGGAATGGCCACCCACTCCAGTATTCTTGCCTGGGAAATCCCATGGACAGAGGAGCCTGGTGGGGTATGTATAACAGATTTGCTCAGTTCTGTGAGCCTGTCTAGGGAATCACTGAATCCTGGGGATTCTTGGGGATCCTGAACACACTTTCTCATGGGTTTGCTGAGAAGCCTAATGAGATAAGTTATGCAGAATACTTAGTAAAATTCTTAGCAAATAAGTATTAAAATAGAATGCTTAGATATTTTTTGCCCAGTGGAGGAGAGGGGAGTAATCAGTTTGCTGTTATACATTCTGGACTGGCTTTTCCAGCCCTATGTCTCACTCTTTCTTTCAATAAGTATTTAAAAAAAAATATTCATTTGGTTACACCAGCTCTTAGTTGTGGCACATGGAATCTTTCAGTTGTGGCTTGTGAACTCTCAGTTGCAACATGCAAACTCTTAGTTGCAGCATGTGGGATCCAGTTTCCTGACCATGGACTGAACCCGGGCTCCTTGTATTGGGAGCACAGAGTCTTAGCCACTGGGCCACCAGGGAAGTCCCTTAGGTGTTTTTGAGTGCCAACTATGCCAGGTGTTGTCTAGTTGTAGGGGGAAACAAAGATCAAACTTATAAGTAAACAATTATGTATATAACTAGAAGTTGGAGTGTCATAGAGGAAAATAGGGAGGTGAGAGAACCTGAGGAATAAAAGAACCAGTACAAGGAAGGTTCTTATTATTGGTTCTATAGCTAAACATCTCCATTGTAAAGCAATTATCTTCCAACTTAAAAAAGTCTCTTCTGTCCTATGACTTCTGTCATGTATCTCTACCCTCTTTCCCTGAAGTCTTCTGTCTCAGGCCTCTCCTGCTTCTGGGCAGAGAGCTGGGAGGGCATAGACCCACAGACCCACATGTACCTTCTTTCTCTCCAGCCACTGTGAGTCAGTGGACGTGGCATTTCTTCCTTCCGTCTGAATCAAATATCAATAAGGTACCCGGAACATGCCAGCCTTCTTTCCCCTGGTCCCTCCTGCTTTCTTCCTGAGTTATCAGGGGTCCTAAAGCAGGAATTAAATTAAATTCACCCATTCCAGTCCATTTTAGTTCACTGATTCCTAAAATATTGATGTTCACTCTTGCCATCTCCTCTTTGACCACTTCTGATTTACCTTGATTCATGGATCTAACATTCCACGTCCCTATGCAATATAGCTCTTTACAGCATCAGACTTTACTTTCATCACCAGTCACATCCACAACTGGGTATTGTTTTCGCTTTGGCTCCATCTCTTCATTCTTTCTGGAGTTGTTTCTCCACTGATCTCCAGGAACATATTGGGCACCTGCCGACCTGGGGAGTTCATCTTTCAGTGTCATATCTTTTTGCCTTTTTATACTGTTCATGGGGTTCTCAAGGCAACAATACTGAAGTGGTTTGCCATTCCCTTCTCCAGTGGACCATGTTTTGTCAGAATTCTCCACAATGACTCGTCTGTCTTGGGTGGCCCTACACAAATGGCTCATAGTTTCATTGAGTTAGACAGGGCTGTGGTCCATATGGGGGCTTCCCTGATAGCTCAGTTGGTAAAGAATCCACCTGCAATGCAGGAGACCCTGGTTCGGTTCCTGGGTTGGGAAAATCCCGTGCAGGAGGATATGGCAACCCACTCCAGTATTCTTGCCAGAGAATCCCCATGGACAGAGGAGCCTGGCCGGCTACAGTCCATGGGGTTGCAAAGAATCAGATATGACTGAGCAACTAAACACAGCACAGTAAAGCAGAAAAAGGGGGAAGAAAGCAGGAGTTCACAGCAGTGGTCAGAGAGAGAACCACTCACGACCAGCAGCCTCTTTTCAGGGTCACTATTAGCATGCTTTCATTTTTCCTCCCAAACATTTCTCTGAGATTGCTTTGGAGGTGATTTCATCCCCCCAGCATAGGAAGTAATCCCCGACACATTCATAGCCAGCTTGGGGTTGCTTTTGAGATGAGCCAGGTGTCTGGTCCTGAAGCTGTTGGTGGCCTTGTCTTCCTCCAGGAGGGCACAGGGAACCCTGAAGGAAGGGCAGGAGGTGTGTGGGAGCCTGAAGGACAAAGGGAGGAGCCACCTCACCCATTCTGGGGGGCCATTCTGCCCTCATTCATTTTTCCCATTCCCCGAGAGAGCTTTTCCTAAAGGTGTGGTGCTTAGTTTATGAGTGTCTTTCCATATGGTTTGAGAAACTGAGCCCAAGCCACCACACAGAGGGAGGAAAGATGAGTCAAATGACCCTCCCACAATCACTGCCACTTCTCCCCTTGGGGGGAAAGCTCTGCTCCCATGTACACTGGCTTTCTCCCCCAAGTTCTTTCTATCTTTTTACCTCCGCGTGGAGGTTTCTGGAGTGGAAGGAGGAATGACGCACTTAAACAGCACGGTGTTTCTGATCATGGAGCCATCGGGTCTGAGCACTGGAGGTAGCGCAAGATGAGACACACAACTTACAGACTTGGTTCTCAAAGCACTGAACCTCTCTGGGCCTCAGTTTCCTTAACTGCAAAGCGAAGAAGGTGAATTTTATCTTTCCTTCCAATGCTCATGATAATGGGAAATTAGGTGGATGATTAAAGCCCCAGGAGGATCTCTATTTTTTAATTTTTAATAAAAAAGGATCTCCTTTTTAATTAAACTTTTAATTTTGTATTGGAGTATGGCTGATTAACAATGTTGTGATAGTTTCAGGTGGACAGCAAAGGGACTCAGCCATACATATATACATATCCATTATCCCCCAAACTCCCTCCCATTTGAGCTGTCACATGACATTGAGCAGAGTTCCCTGTTAGGGGAACTATTTTAGAATATACCAGAATATTCCAGAAATAGGGCAATGGATGAGACAAAACCAAATTGGCAAAATGTTGCTAGCCATTGAGGAGTCCTGGGTAGAGGCGCTTTGTCCCACCACTCTCTCTGCTCTCTCTCCTCCGGAGAATGGGTGCTGAGCAAAGGTGCCACACAGGACAGGATGTGATGAGCAATGAAGGGATGTGAGCGCCCCAGACCCTCAGGGAGAGTGACTTTGGCAAGCAGAGCTGAAGTGGCTGGGCTTGTCTTCTGCTGTTCAAAAGTTACACCTGGGTTTCAAATGCTTTACTTAGTCTCCCTGCTTTCAGCCTCAGGTGTTTTTGTGTATGTGTGCCCACTCAGACTTACTGGCATCTTAATCTGGTGATAACCCAAAGAAAAAGTCTGTATGGCCTTTGCTGAAAATAGAAAGCCCTGGAAGTTAGCAATCTCCTCTCTCAGTTCAGCTGTCCCTGAGACAAGACTGTCACCACCAGGACCTTCTGCACCTCTGCAGTCATGTCTGCCTCTTTGAAATAAATATTCACAGCATCCCTCTCCTTTTCATCAAATGGAGCAGATGTGACCTTAGAGGAGAGTACCCTGCTTGCCTACAGAGCTGGACCTGATGTTAGGAGTGAGTGACTGGACATCAGAGAAATACTAAAGACCCACAAGTCGTCTGTCACACTCGGCCCTGGATCATTGGAGTGGGAAGCTTGAATTTAGGGAAATCCTCTGAAAGTCCCTGAGAAATAGAAACTGCTTCTGAGGGCTAAGCCATAGAAGTAGTCCAGCAGTTATTTGCAGTCATGTTCCCAGTAAGATAAAGCCTGTAGTCTTCCTAGGAATATGAGATGTTGCAGAATACATGGATGGTTGTTTTTTTTCCATAAGGTCTTATCAAATAGATGCCAATATCTTTGGCATGGAGTCTCTGTCTTCTGCATCTCGGTCTTTGGGAAGCCTTTGCTGTCTCATCCCACAAGGCTGAGTTGAGCCTCCTTTCCTGTGAGCCACTGCACCCTACACTTCCCCTGGCACAACACTCATCACCTTGTATCATAACTGCTGGTTTACTTGTCTGCTTGTCCACCAGATTTGAACTCTGCCTCAGCACGGTCTACAATTTGTCCATCTTTGTACTACTCTTGGCCTTCCCAGGTGTCACTAGAGGTGAAGAACCCCCCTGCCAATGCGGTAGATGTGAACGATGCAGGTTTGATCCCTGGGTTGGAAGGTCCCCTGGAGGAAGGCATGACGGCCCACTCCAGTATTCTTGCCTAGAGAATTTCATGAATGGAAGAGCCTGGTGGGCTACTGTCCACAGAGTCACAGAGTCAGACATGACTGAAGCAACATGGTGTGTGCAAAGCAGCCACACCTGACAAAGCAATGCCATCAACTTATTATTCAACACAAATGTACTGAAAACCTACAGTATGTTAGGCAGATGCTGTCTCTGCATTTACGGGACTTACATTCTAGAGGCACGTAGTAACTCAATACTTGTATTTGTTGAATGAAAGCATTTGTTGAATGAATGAAAGAATGAATATTAAGCCACACCATTGCCACTTAAATTCAACTTCATCTTTGATATTTTGCTGTTTCTGCTCCTGCCATAAAATTCTAGCAGGCCCAACTAGTTATTTTTCAGGATTGAAAAGTATCCAGGCATGCTAGCCACAGACAAAAACAGTATTTCTCTAGGTCATCCTTAAAAAAAGGCCCCATTACTTGAAATGAGCTTTGAGCTGTGTCTGCATCCCCATTTCGCCAATGTATACCTGCCTTGGAGCCTGCTACTGCTAAAGACTTTTTCTTGCCCACACGTCCTTTTCATCAAGGGTCTAATCTCTGCTGCAGGAAGCCATGATGAGTGACAAAAAATGCCAGCTGGCAGCCCCAGGAAAGGGAGCAGAAGGGAGCAAGGAGGTATCTTTTTCTGCCTATTCAGAACATTGAAGTCCAATTTCTTGCTGGCCACATGAGCCAAAGACAGCGGCTTCCAGCAGCTGTTGATCTGAGAGGCTCCAGTCCCAGCCCTGTGACCCGGGCGTCACTGGCACTCCTCATGCATGTCTGAGAGCAGGTTGGCATGAAAGAGTGGCCCTGCTGTTCTCTTCCCTGAGGGCTGGCTTTGGTGGGCCTGCTTCAGATGGCAGAAAAAAGAGAGACCCACTCTGTGAAGAATCTTTCTTGTTGTGGATGGACATTCCTTGATAATTGCTGCCCCAGGTTTCCTCCTCTTCCTATCCCTTTCCTCCTCATCTTGGTGGTGTGCTGGTTAACAAGCTCTCCAACAAAGAGGAAAAGATGGCTCTGATTTGTAGTGTTTGCCAATTGCCATGATGTAAATACACTACCTGGGCTACCAACCTGGTGTCACTGAACATGGAGTTGGAAGGACAGGAGACATGTGTTATTGCCTTTCATGGGCCCAGAGGAGCTGAGTTAAATGCCATGACATAGCCTGATGCCGTGACATAGCTCTCTAATTCACACTGGCTCCAGGGGTGAAAGACTGTATAGACAAGTACAGCTGTCTTTCTGCAACTGGGACTTTGGGATATGGGTGGTAAAGCACTTCTGCATCTGTTAGGTCATTGGGCTCTAACCATCATGCTGCAGGGGTAGAGTTATGCTTATTTGGTGGAGGAAGAAATCGAGGTGCAGGAAGCTAGGACCTGCCTCAGCTCCCAAAGCTGGGATTTGCTCAGTCCCTGTCTCTCCACTCCTCACCCTGGTCATTCTCCTCCCATACTGACCACTGCGGCCCAACCACGCATCTTCCTGTGCTGCCAATGCCTCGTGCACACTTACTTCTAATGTTCTTCCAGGATGTTCTTTCAGCATCCCACCCTCCTCTTCTCCTGCCCAACTGCTACTTCACTTTCAGGTCTCAGCTTATACAGTGTGTCCCTGAAAGTCCACATCAGGGGCAGGGATCTCTTCCAGGTACTTTAATGACACTCCCTAGTACCACCCCCATCATGGGGTTGTTCAAATGGCTTGTTTATGGATCTGCGTCCTCCAAGACTGTAAACTTGGGGAGGGCAGAAACTTTTTTTAAAGTTTTTGTTTTTTATTGGCATGCCATTGATTAAAAATGCTGTGATAGTTTCAGGTGTACAGCAAAGTGATTCAGTTAGACATGTGTCTTTTCTTTTTCAAATTCTTTTCCCATTTAGGTTGTTACATAGTATCGAGCCGACTTCCCTGTGCTGTCCAGTAGGTGCTTGTTGGTTATCCATTTTAAATATAGCAGTGTGTACACGTCCATCCCACACTGAGGGCAGAAACTTTTATTGAGTTCACCATTGATCCTAGTGCCAAACACAGTCTATGGCCAATAAGTAGTTTTAGAATGAATGAACCCATGAACGACGGTCTCCCAACCCTACACTCACAGCATGCTCTGCTTTCTGTACTATTTCCTATCAGGATCCCCAGAGAATCCCTTTTCTCATAGATTGGTTGAGGTTTTCTCAGGATTCTGGCATGGGGTTTCTTCTAGAATGCCCAGCCAGGCAGACTGCTCATCTCCATAGCAGCCGCTCCCCTCCCCTGCCTCGTGGTGGCCCCCCTCCCTGCCCCGGGCTCTGCCAAGTGTCACTGAAACAAGCTGAGAAACCTGTTTGGTGTGCTCTGAAATGTGCTCATTACACACATGCCAAGACAAAGACACAAGGCAGGAAGAAGATTCCAGACAGAAGCACCTGCCCCTCTGGGAAAGGAGGAATGGTTGGGAGTATTCTGGAACCAGCATGCCCTATAACTGCAAGCCTGAGCCTTCCGTGTTAGCGGTGATTCCCTCAATTTCCTTCTGAGGAGGCAGGGAGGGGTCAGGGCTGCTAGTGCGCTGGGAGCTGCTGACCTTTTAGCGTCACGGAATCTCATACGTAGCTCCATGTCTCATTGCAAACATATGATCATTGTCTGTAGACACAGATGGCTGCCACTTAAAACAGGTGGGGGTGGTCTGGCGCGTGAGTGACTTCTCTTATATTACCAAAGCCTGCCTAGTAATGCAAGCTTTGGGGTGGTCATCTTTATCTCGAGCACAAATGAGGAAAAAATAATCAAACAGTCATAGAGGATATGATGATGTATCTAGAAGCATTCTGTCCAAACGGCTGTCTGTGATGATGGAAACGTGTACTGTCTAATACAGTATCCACCAGCCACACATGATTACTGAGTACTTGCCATATGGCTATTGTTAAGGAGGAACTGGATTTTAGATTTTATTTATTTTTAATTCATATAAATGTAAATAGCTACATGTGGCTAGTGGCTATTATACTGGACAGCACAGCTCTGGATATAACAGTTAAAAAAAATACAGAAAGGGGAATTCCCCGGTGGTCCAGTGGTTAGGACTCTGCGCTTCACTGTGGAGGGAACAATCTTGATGCTGGTTGGCGAACTAGGATCCCACAAGCTGCGTGGTATGGCCAAAAAAAGAAAAAAAAAAAGAGAGAGAGAGAGAGTGAGAAATACAAAGAACTGAAGAACATATTATATGACACAACAAGGATGCAATAAGAAAAATTCAAAAAGTGGGAAACTATATGACAAATGACCGAATTCCTCTAATGAGAGATAAGAGAAAGTGTTGTGTGTGTGTATGAAATAGAGAGAGTAAAGGACATGTAAAACGCAAGTCAATCAAGTGGTAATGTGTGGTCATTGGTGGATCCAGATTCAAACAATACAATCATTGAAAACTTCTGAGACACAAGAAGCTCAACCCAGTGCTCTGTGACAACCTAGAGGGGTGGAATGGGGTGGGAGGTGGGAGAGAGGTTCAAGAGGGAGGGGACACATATACCTATGGCTGATTCATGTTGATATATGACAGAAACCAACAGAATATTGTAACACAATTATCCTTCAATTACAGATAAATAAAAACAAAGTTCTGAGACAATTGGGGAAATCTGAACACTAATTGGATTTTTGATGATACCAAAGAATTTTTAGATGTGATAATGGTATTGAGGCTATGTTTACAAAAAAGAATCCTTATTTTTTAAAGGTACCTATTTAGATGTGCACAGATAGTAGAAGATGATACATGAGTTTTATCTCAATTTAATCTAGTGGGAGGGGAAAGCAGGGTATAAATGAAATAAGACTGGATAATTGTGGAAGCCAAGTGATAGTTACACAGCAGTTCAGAATTATTATTTTGTGGTTTTTGTATTAAGAAACTTTCATAACAAAAACTTTTAGAGGTCTAAACAGCAAAGTGATTCAGTTATACATTTATACATATATATATATAAACATACATGCATATATATTCTTTTTTATATTTTTTCCATGATGGTTTATCAAGGGATATTGAATCTAGTTCTCTGTGCTATAGAGTAGGACCTTGTTGTTTATGCATCCTCCATATAAGAGCTTCCATGTGCTGACCCCATATCCCCACTCCGTTCCTCCCCCAGCCCTCCCCGTTGGCAGCCACAAGCCTGCCCTCTATGTCCCTGAGTCTGTTTCTGTCTCACAGATAGGTTCATTTGTGTCATATTTTAGACTCCACTATAAGTGACATTATATGGTGTTTGTTTTTCTCTTTCTGACTTCACTTACTATGATAATCCCCAGTTGGATCGTGTTGCGGCAAATGGCATCATTTCATTCTTTTTTTATGGCTGAGCAGTATTCCCTTGCGTGTGTGCACCACATCTTCTCTGTTCACCTGCCAGTGGACACTGAGGTTGTTTCCATCTCTTGACTATTGTGAATAGTGCTGCTATGAACACAGGGGTGCATGTATCTTTTTAAATTAGAATCTTGTCTGGATGCCCAGAAATGGGATTGCTGGATCATATGGTAGCTCTATTTTTAGTTTTCTGAGGAACCTCCATACTGTTCTCCATAGTACCAGCTTACAATCCCACCAACAATGTAGGGGTTCCCTTTTCTCCACACTCTCTCTAGCATTTATAGTTGTCAGAATTTTTGATGATGGCCATTCTGACTGGTGTGAGGTGTACCTCATTGTTGTTTTGATTTGCATTTCTCTGATAATGAGCAATATTGTGCACCTTTACATGAGGCACTTTCTTTTCGAATACCTTCTCAATTTCACATTGAGAAGTCAATTTGGATACACTGATCAAAATTTAAACTGGGTGGGTTTTTTTTTTTTAACCCAGAAATCCTAGTTCTAGGAATTTTTCCTTCAGACATATGCAACAATTTATAAAAGATTATGGAGAGGGGAGTAATTTATAAGAGTGAAGAACTGGAAATAGTCTAAATGTCCTTCAGTCATGAAGTGGTTAAATAAATGCTGGCATTTAGCCAGGGAGGAGTGCTAAATAGCTTGAGAGAGGATGCAACAGATTGGTATGGACCACCATCAGAGAGATGTCCATGATATGTTTTTAGGTTAAAAAGAAAAGAAAATTGCAAAAAAAAAAAAAAAGTGTGTACTATGTGTACATATGTGTACTATGATCCAATAGAAAACTACATATTTGCTGCTGTTTAGTCACTAAGTTGTGTCTGAATCTTTTGCAACCCCATGGATGTAGCCCACCAGGCTCCTCTGTCCATGGGATTTCCCAGGCAAGAATATTGGAGTGGGTTGCCATCTCCTCCAGGGGATCTTGGCAACTGGAACTGAACTTGCATCTCCTCTGTGGGCAGGTGAATTCTTTGGCCACTGAGCCACAAGGGAAGCCCTCACATGTGTAGGTATATATATTTTATCAGTGTGTAAGCACAGAAAAAGCCTGGGGGAAAACTATACGAAATTGGGGAGGGGAGGAGCTTAAATAAGTACCACGACTAATACACAGCTGGCTTTTCCATTAGACAACCTGGCTGCTCTGGTCTGAATGTTGTGTCCCTTGAATATTTTTATGTTAAAATCCTAGCCCCCAAAGATGATAGAATTAGGATGTGGGGCTTAGCAAGGTGCTTGGATCTTGTAGATGGAGTCTTCATGAACAAGATTAGTGTTTTTGTAAAAACGACTCCACAGAACTCCCTAGCTCTTCTGCCATATGAGGCAGAAGGGAGAAGACATGAACTGTGAACCAGGAAGCGGGCTCTCACCAGAACAAGACCATGCTGGTGCCTTGATTGTAAACTTCCCAGCCTCCAGCACTGTGGGAAAGAAATTTCTGTGCTTTATAAGCTACCTGGTCTGTGGTATTTGCTACAGCAGCCTGAATGCCCTGACACTGGCCCTTCCTCCCAGAAGAAAGTGAATGCAGCGTCTGTTTCTTTGGTTAAGTTCAGTGGTTCAGACTCCGTGTTTCCAATGCAAGGGGGCATGTGTTCAATCCCTGGCCAGGGAACTAAAATCCCACATCTGTGCAGCACAGCCAAAAAAAAAAAAAAGTTTGTTTTTATGGTGATAATAGCTACCAGTTACCGAGTGACATCCTGGGCCTAGCATGGTGCTAAGAAGTCTATATACATGTCTGTCACCTACAGGCTCTGCAGTCAAGCTCAGATTCTCCCACTTGCTAAGTGTGGGACCATGGACACTTCAGCTCTTTCCTCATAAATAAAATAGAAAGGAAAATAGTACCCAACTCATGGTTATGAGAATTCAGTGACATAAGGCATGCTAAGTGCCTGCACATATAAGTATCTCATTATTGTCTTTCTTCAGCATTTCAACAAGTCTACAAGGTAAATACTAAATTCATCCACTTGACAGATGAGAAAACTGAGTCTTAGAGGCAGTGGTGTGCTGGCACCAGCTTGCATGGGTTTATGAGAGCTAATTGTTACATTTTCACGAATTGTTTGAGTTGGTTGACCATCATGAAGGTAGCTTGAAATTAGCTGAGATGGGAGTATTTATACCATGGAAATCAGCAAAAACTGCATTCCCACTGAGCTGTTTGTTAAACATTTACCAGCACCCTATCACTCAGGGCAGTTAAATCACTTGTGTCTAAACCCCATGGCTGGTAAAAGGCAGAGCCTGGATTTGAGCCCTGCTCTACTCAGCTCCAAAGATCTTAATGCTTAGATATGGTTTGTTTGAGTAAATCTCTCCTTACAAGTGAGAATTCTCATGTCCTGGACAAAGCTAGTAGGATCATGCTCTTCAATATCATGTCCCTAGAGACGAGGTTCTCAAATTTTAGAGCACCTGAGATTCGCCTGAAGGGCTTGTTGAAACACAGATTGCTGGTGATCTCAGAATTTCTTATGTATATTGGGGTGGGGTGCAATAATTTGCATCGCTAACCAGTTCCCAGGTGATGCTGATGCTGCTGGTCTGGGGACCACTTGTGGGGAACTACGGTTCTGGCGCAAACTCTAAAGCTTTGTGCTGTGTATCTTGCAATCATCCTAGTGGTTTGACCAACTCTTCTCTGATCAAAAGATGGGAGAACTTCTGTACTGGTTCCAGTTCCTGAGCTTTCTACAGGAGACCATTTTGGCAAGAGGTTTAGCCTCTCAGCAGTCTGAGCAGAAGGAGACAGGAACCAAATCTTGGTGCCTCTCTCTCCGGTTGGCCCCATTTAGCTCTGGCTGGTATCCCAGGAGCCTGAGCTGCTCCCCACACACAGCGGGAGGCCAAAAAAAAAAAAAAAAAAGGAACATTTGAAAGTCTATCTTTAAAGCCTGGCAGAAAGTGAGTTGCCCTATAATTACACCAAGTGAACTAGTTACAACTTCTCTCGTATTGATGTAGGATTATTATGAGATTGCTCACACAGCCCTGTGGAATTCAACTAACGAATTTAGAGATATTTTGTTAAACCACGCTTCTCTTCTAACCACTTTCTGCCTCTTAAATATGATAGAACACAAAACCAGGAAGGCAAATGAAGCAAATCCTGAATTAATGTTCCTCATCAGAACGTGATTGCTGCTTTTAGAACAGCGTAACTTTCCTAACCTAATGTTCTGACTTAAGTATCTCATTTTTTTTTGGTAAATGGAGAAAAAGCAAAAGAGCACTGAGGGACTTTCCTGGCGGAACAGTGGTTAAAACTTTGCCTTCCAATGCAGGGGGTTTGGATTTGATCCCTGGTTGGGGAGCTAAGATTTCACACATGCCTCACTCTAAAAAACCAGAACATTAATAACAGAAGCAATACTGTAACAAATTCAATAAAGACTTTAAAAATGGTCTACATTTAAAAAATCTCGAAAAAAAAAGAGGGCATGGAGATACATCTAAAAAGTCACCTGCGGACATCACTTCAAAGGAATATAGAGGAACTGGGATGTGGATCTGGCTGCCCCAGGTTTGCATAGATTTAATCCATTCTCCCTGCAACAGTCTTCTGTGGAAATTCCAGCCAATTGTGCAGAGAAGGAAATAGGTGTGGCCGATATACTGAGCGGCCACTTTTGCAGTCTTGGGCTTGGGAAACTCTCTTGCCTTAAAATGTACTGCGGGCTTATACTATTTGGATCTGCTTTGAAGTAAGAAATCGGGGGACGTGAATCTAGGAATATGAGTTCTTTAATTTTTAAATTTTATATTGGAGTATAGTTGCTTGACAATGTTGTGTTAATCTCAGGTGTACAGCAAGGTGACCTAGCCATACATAAACATATCTCTGTCCTTTTTCAGGGGAATAAGAATTCTTGCCAGCAGTTAGGATTCCAATTTCTTGGTAGGCACTAAATCTTATTAATCTTTGTAGCTCCATATTCCTGAGTACATAGAGTTCAATACACTCAGCAAATGCTTATGAATGACAGAATGCTATTGTGGAAAGAACAGGGGCTTTAGAGTCAGAGCGACTTGCATTCAAATCCCAGCTCCATCTCTGACTCTCTGTGTCACTTGAAGCAAGTCATTTAGCCTCTTTGACACTTGGCTTCCTCATCTGTAAAATGGGTGTCAAGCAGTCCACGAGATTTACAGAGTGTTTTTGTGCGTGCTGATACATTTTTGGACACTGGGGCTACGTCAGTAAAGCAGTCAGAATTTCTGTCCTCAAGATGTATTAGAACTCCTGTCTCAACCTGCCTCTCACAAAGCCCACATATGAGACAAGGGTCCGAGTTTCTGGTTTCAAATCCTGCCTCAACTCCACTACCTAGCTGTGACATCTCAGCAAGTGAGTGGTAATAGGACTAGCCATGTGGAGATGCTGTCAAGACCCCTGCACCACATATCCACGTGTAGCCTGTGTGTATATTTGGGCAGGTAAGTTACACTTAGAGGCCTGCCCTCCTGCCAAGCAGCTGATACGGTCAAATGTCAAGGGTGGATAAGCAGAGGTTGGATTCAGCCCACGATACCTCTTTGGCTCGGTTCCATGTGCAAATACACATAAAGCTCCTACAAGAAATTCCCTGGTGGTCCGGGAGATAGGACTCCACACTTTCACTGCTGAGGGCCTGGCTTGCGTTCAATATCTGGTTGGGGAACTAAGACTCCATAAGCTGCAAGGTGCGGCCAAAAAAAAATCTCCTAGAATGGCACCTGGCTATCTTTAATCAATAAATGCTATCTTTTATTACTGTGGGTGTATGATGAGACTTTTTTTCCTTTTGAACTTTTTATCTTGTATTGTGGTACAGCCGATTAATAATGTTGCGATAGTTTCAGGTGAACAGCGAAGAAATTCAGCCATACATGTACGTGTATCCATTCTCCACTGAATGCCCCTCCCCTCCGGGCTGCCACATAACATTGAGCAGAGTTCCCTGTGCCTGTAGGGTAGGACCTTGTTGGTTATCCATTTTAAATACAGCAGTGTGTACATGTCAATCGCAAACTCCCTAACTATCCCTTCCTCTATCAACCATAAGTTTGTTTGTAAGTCTGGAATCTCTTTCTGTTGTGTAAGTTCATTTGTATCATTTCTTTTTAGATTCTACATATAAAAGATGAGGTGTATGATGAGACTTTAATGTATGTAAGGCATCTATAGTATATAGTTGGTATTCAATAGCTGTTAATTCCCTTCCTTGAGTCTGTGGAAAAATAATACACATATATGTCAGAACAAAGTATAGGTGGCCAGCAACCATTAGCTACCGTGTCTTTTCTTTTATTATAGTAGGTGCGGGAGGTAGTTTGACCTAAGAAAAAGAGCTCTGGGCTAGCAGTCAGAAGACCCGAGGGACTTCTCTACTGGTCTGGTGGCTAAGACTCCAAGCTACCAAAGCAGGAGGCCTGGGTGCAATCCCTGGTCAGGGAACTAGATCCCATATGCCACAACTGAGAGTTTGCATGCTAAGAGTTCACTAAAGATCCTGCATGCTGCAACTAAGACCTGGTGCAGCCAAATTAAAAACAAAAACAAAACTTGGGTTCTGGCTTCCATTCACTCCTTGCTTGCCTCTAATTGTTCAACTGACGTTCACTAAGCCTCAGTTTTCTCATCTGTCACTGAGATGAGGGTGTGGGTTGGTCCAGGTCGTGCACTGCTCTTATGACATGAATGCACTTCACTGTAACGAGTTCTTGCCCCGTGCAGTGTGTGTATAGACAAAAGGGTACGTGCCAGACTCTGCAACGTGGTGAGTGGGTGAGTCTTTGAGTGACTTTCTGTTCTAACACGCTCTATTATTAAACACTAACTGAGATGACAGGACTTGCCCAGAATCACACGGTGGGTCGGCTCTACATGGTTTCAAATGACCTGAGCTTAGAGAACCATGGGGAAGACTGGGTGGAGAGCCTAGCTGTCAACTGGATGGCCGAGGCATGTGCGCCTCTCTTTGATGTCCTAGGCTTGCCTGGGCTGACTGGGTTACAGTGGCGATATCACTTCGGCTCAGTTTGGTCTAAGAGTCTATCCAGCTCAGATACTTTATCAGTCAGTGACTAATATCTTTCACTTCTCATTGACTTTTCCAGTTAGAACAAGACTATTCAAATTCCCAGTCGGGCATGAATGAGGCAATCTTTCTCTCAATTTGGGGAGTGAAACTGCAGCATGATGGTTTCTAAGCAGTTAGTCATTTTCATCTTTAGGCATGTGCATGTCAATTGAAAAATTCCCTTTTGTTTTCCCTCCTTAACTCAGTCTGTAAAGGAGTGAATGAAAGTCATTATTTATCATCGAGTGTTTACTGTGGATCAGGAACCAGGCTAAAGCACCTTTAGATACAATATCTCATTCAGTCTTGACAACCAGCCTATTAGGCATTTTTTTTTTCAGCTGTGCTGTGCAGCATGTGGTATCTTATGTTCCCCAACCAAGAACTGAACCTGTGCCCCCTGCACTGGGAGCATGGGGTCTTAACTGCTAGACTGCCGGGGAAGTCCTGAGGCAGTTATTACTGATGTTTTACAGGCAAAGAAATTTGAAGCTCAGAGAGGAGGCATTGGCTGCCTAAGGTCACACAGCTGATAAACAGGTGGTGGAGTCTGAGGACGAAGCCCGGCCTCTTGCATCCTACATTTATTAATGATCCCTCTTCAGGTAGTGTTATAGGAGCGGCTTCTTGGTTGTACTTGCTGGATATTCCAGGTCAATTAACTCCACAAATATTACTAAATCCGTCACATGCAAAGGAAAGTTCTTTGTTGCTGTGCATGTCACGTGTCACAGTCTTGCTCAAGCTGCACAGTATTTGTATACGTTGTTCACTGCAGGTGTGGAACTTTTCAACATCCTTCATTCCTTATTGAGTGTCTGCTATAAGTTACATTTACTGGTTAGTTAGTACTACATCCTAAGGCAGCATCTCACCTGAGTCTCATAACAGTCCACGAGGTAGGTCCTCTTGTCCCAACCCTCAGAAAAGGGACGTGAGGCCCCGAGCAACGCCACAGATTGTGAGTGGCAGGGGCCAGGTATGAGGACAAAATGTCTTCTGTTTCCTTGGTCTCTCTGCTGAGGGCGCAGCGTAAAGTCTGAACTCAGTTCAAATTTAAGGCTTGGTCAGACTCCCACAGGGTTGACTGTGAACCGTAAAGTCATTGGTTTTACTCATCTCTCCCTCTGGGCAGGAGGGGACCAGCTGGGGTCTTTGTCAAGTCAAACAGTGCAGGCAGTGGGGGTGGGGGTTGGGGTTAATCATACTGCCAGCCCCAAACTGATGCAGGGGGTCTGTGTCTAAACCCTTCCTTTCCCTCACATTGCTGGCTGAGAGTCATCTGTCTGTGGGAGGAGGCTTCCTGTGCTGCCTAGAGCTGCTCCGTGCAGACATCGGAGAGGAGTCAGGGCTGTACAATGTTCAGCCTTCCTTCTTGGAGCAAGGGTTGGAAAATACTAGTTCCAAGGACTGACGCTGAGTAGCACTTTTGGAGCAATTGAGTTACAGTGACTGTTGGAAAACTGAGCTCCAGTGTCACCTGGGAAGGATGGAGCGCCCAGGAATAGAACAGGACATTGCAAATGAGCCGTGAAAAACAAGCCCAGGCTCTGGCCCAGCCACCTGGGCCCAGATGTGCTTCTGTAGAAATTTGGCAGAAGGTGGGTACAGGATACTGCCTGGATGAGCTGGCATCTCCAAGGTCCCAGACTACAGCGCTTCATTCCAGGTTCTGAAAAACCCAGGTGGGCCAGAAAAGGGTTCAGAAGCTGAGACTCATCAATGGTCCTATCAGCTTCAGTTCAAGTTCACGTTTTTCTAACTGGCTGCTTCCTGCTGAAACCAATCCAATATATTATAGACCTAAGATTTCCTTATTGATTGCCAATTCTTTTAGGAACAAATTTGCATTTACTTGGAAACCCTTTTCTCTCTTATTTCTTTTTTCTCTCTTTTATTTTCTTTTTCTCTCCCATTCTCGGCTCTCTTAAAACATAGAATAGTAGTTATAAACTTGGACAGTGGCATCTATCTAGTAGAAATGATTGTAAATTCTGTAAATTGTAAATTCTTTTTACACTAGGTGAACTTGAGAAATGGACTTGATTTCAACCCTAGTTTTCTCTTTTGCAAAATGGGAATGTTAGTAACACCTACTGCACATGGGGATAAAATGAACGTAAAGATGACTGGCACAGGACCTTGCACATAATACATGGGTAATAAATGTTATGCATGCTCACTCAGTTGTGTCTGATTCTTTGAGACTCCTGGTGGCTTCCCTCTTTACGATCAGGGCTTCTGTGGTAGCTTAGCTGGTAAAGAATCCGCCTGCAATGCAGGAGACCACAGTTCGATTCCTGGGTTGGGAAGATCCACTGGAGAAGGGATAGGCTACCCACTCCAGTATTCTGGCCTGGAGAATTCCATGGACTGTATAGTCCATGGGCTCGTAAAGAGTCAGACATGACTGAGCGACTTTCACTTCACTTTACTTTGTGACCCCACAGACTGTACCCCACCAGCTCCTCTGTCCATGGAATTCTCCAGGCAAGAATACTGGAGTGGGTTGCCATTTCCTCCTCCAGGGGATCTTTCCGACCCAGTGATGGAATCCATGTCTCTTGTGTTTTCTGCATAGGTAGGCAGATTTTTTTGTTTGTTTGTTTTTTTACCACTAGTGCTACCTGGGAAGCTCAATATGGCTTAAAGGCCACTGTCAACTTCTTTAGCTTCATTGTTGCTCTTTCTTTCTCTGTTGTTCCTAGATCTCTCGTTTCAGAACCTTCCTGCTACAGGAATATGTTGTTCCTATGCCCTGAACCCTCTTTGCCATGTTCTTTAACTGGCTGTCTCTTATCCATTTTTCAAGTCTCAGCTGAGGTGTCATTCATTCAAAGCCTTTCTTGACTTCCAAGCACAGGTCAAGTTTCTCTCCAGGGGACCTTGCCTTCTCCAACCATAGCTCTTAAGATACTACATTTTAACTGTGTGTTCACACGCCTGTCTCACTCCAGTGAAGTGTGAGTTCCTTAAGGCCAAGGTTCATAGCTTGGTTCCTCTGTATCCCTCACACCTTGCTGTGTGCTTACCACTGAGATTAGAGCAGCAAGTAGGACCAAGGTTCACCCCCATGGAGCTCAAACGAGGACCAGGGTAATGGACAATGCCAGGCCCAGCTCCTCTCAAAATCTCTCAACCAAATGGGCCAGGTGATTTGCCACGGCAGTAGATCATCCGAGGTAAAGATAATACATGCAGCCTCTGTAACTCCCAGAAGGGGACAAAGGATGTAGGGGCAGCTGCAGAGCAGGTGTTTCCTGCTGGCGTCATGTGGCCCCAGATACTCACATGTTGAGGCAGTGCCCAGGTTAGGAGAGGACTTTGCATCTAGGCCATTGCCCTGTCTACAGCTGTGGACAGTCACTGGTGATTACCTTGTGAATAGCACCCTGGAGCCTGATCTGCAGGGAGCAAGTCAAGTATTTGGGGTGGTAGTCATGGTGATGGGGGGACTCCACATCCTCCACATCCTTTACATCTGCACTCCCTTTGGAGGCAGCACACCAGCTGGTCCTGAAGAGTAGAAATGGAGCCTCTGCTATTCTGCTGGGATGCTCAAGGAGTTCCTGTTTTCTCTACCTAATATGATTAAGAATGTGACCTCTCTCTTCCTTCTTTCCTCCCTCCCTCCCTCTTTCGGTATTATTAGTTTTATTTATTTATTTTCCAGAGGAATTGATGCAAGCAAAATAAGTTAAATAACATGCTCAAGGTCATCAGATGAATGAATGGCCTTCTGCTGCTGCTGCTAAGTCGCTTCAGGCATGCCCAACTCTGTGCAACCCCATAGATGGCAGCCCACCAGGCTCCTCTGTCCCTGGGATTCTCCAGGCAAGAACACTGGAGTGGGTTGCCAGAATGAATGGTCTAGTAAGGACTAAAACAAAGTCTCTCTGGCTCTAAATTCCAAGAAGTATATTCACTGAAGAGAGAAAGTAGGTTCACATCCCAGTTTTTCCACTCCTAGCTGAGTGACCTTGGCCCAGTCTCTTCCTCCTTATAATGAGGATGATAACAATATCACCAACCTCATGTAGTTGTTGTGGGGCTAAAAGAACTAGTCCATATACAATGCTCAGATTTGTTAAATGCTCAAATTTGTTAGACATCATCATTGTTACTTTCACTTTTTGGCTATTCCAGGTCTTGTGTTTTGTCTTGTGTCTTAACTGTGTGGATGGGTCTTAATCTGACCATTCTGGATTGACAGTCTTATGTACCAACACTGCCGGGATCAGCTAAGACCATGTGATGTTTGTTTTTGTCCTCACCACAACACCTAGCACGTGGCTGGACACAGTGGACGTCTTGATCAGTCATTCAAGCCTGGATGCTTGCTTCCCCCATCCTAGAAAACAGCATGGTGTTGAGGAATAAACACAGGCTTTAGAGCTATTTGCTGGCTGGGAGACTTCAGAAAAACAACCCATCTTAATTTCCAGTTTCCACATCAGTCAAGTGGAAAGAATAACCCCCACCCTGTATAGTCCCTGTAGAGGTGAAATGACACATGTGAGGAGCCCCGCATGCACTCATCCCCTCTCCTCCTCCCTCAACCAGCTCCTGCAACTAGCACAGTTACCTCCTGATGCTGGGGTCCAGAGGGAAGGAGAGAGGCAGACTGCTACTTACTGGCTTGTTGCTTCATTTACTTACAAACAAATAAAGCCTGCTTGTCTGCTTTTGACTGGTAGGAAGAGTTTCCAAGCCCAAAGGCTTAGTTTGTATGGCTTCTTGCAGAGTTTTCAAGTCCAGACACAGTCATGCAAATAATATTCATAGGCTGTTTGGGGCTGAATTTCTAAGTTCTTACAAGACAAAGCAGAGCCCTGATCTAAGAAGAACCAGCCTAATGCAAAGGAAACCTCAAAACTTGAGACTATTTAGGGTTGGAAGTCCTTGGAACTGGATTCTCATTAATATTCCTTATGACTCAGAAATGAGTCAAAGCTTTGTAAAGATTGATTTCCCTCCTTTTCAAATGCTCTGAGAATAATGTGGAGATCAAACTGCATTTCTAAGCATGTCAGGGAAAATTACACATTTGTTAATTGTCAGAACATCTGAAAATCACCAAGTTCACTTCTCTCTTAAAAAAAATTCTCAAAGCTCTTAATTCCCAGGGGGTTGGGAAAAACTGAAAGAATAGTTTTCTCATGCTGACTTCCATTTCATTTGCTAGAGTAAGATGGGACCCATTCAACACTCAATAGGAAGGAAAACAAACATAGCACAGTGGTCAAGAGTCCTGGGTGGGCAAATCTGATTAAAAACGCATAGAGAAGCTGAATACACTTTTCCAAAGAAGATATACAGATGGCCAACAGGCACGTGAAACGAGGCTTAACATCACTAATCGTCAGGAGAATGCAATTCAAAACCACAGTGAGATGTCAGTTCACATCTGTCAGAATGACTATTATCAAAAAGACAACAAATAATAAGTGTTGGCAAGGATAAGGAGAAAAGGGAACCCTCACATACTGTTGGTGCCGCCACTATGGAAGAAGGTATGGAGATGCTTCACAAAAATTAAAAACAAAACTAACCATATAACCCAGCTATTCCACTTCTGGGTATTTATACAAAGAATATGAAAATAGTAATCCAAAAATTTATTTGTACCCCATGTTCACTGTGGCAGTATTTATAACACATGAGATATGGGAATAACCTAAGTGCCCATCAACGAATGAATGGATAAAGAAGGAAAAAAGATATGGCTGTGTACACACACAAAGACACACATACAATGGAATACTACTCAGCCATACAAAAGATGAAATCTTGCCATTTGCAACAACGTGGATGGACCTTGAGGGTGTTATGCTAAGTGAAATAATTCAGACAGATACAGACAAATACTGTATGACTTCATGCCTATGTGGAATAAAAAAAGCTATTAACAAACCGAAATAAAGTCAATGAAAAAAACAAACACATAGACACAGGGTAGTTGCTACCAGAGGGGAAGGGATGGGTAGTGGGGGAAGAGAGTGAAATGGGTAAAACGGATCAACTGGTGACAGATGGACAGTAAGCTTTTGGTGGTGAGCACATTGTAGGTTATACAGAAGGAATATAATATTGTATACATGAAACATATAATGTTATAAATCAATGTTACTTCAAAAAACAAACAAGCCACTACGAGGGAATGGAAGAATGCTTGTTTGGGCTCAGACTATATCAAATGCCAACTCAGCCCTTACTGGCAGTAGAAATCTGGGCAAGCAAGCTATTTAATGTTTCTTTTATTTTTCTTCAGGCAATACATGTTGATTTTCAAATTTATATGTAAACATGTAATTCAGGGAAACATTGAAAAATTAGAGAAATTTTAGAGACTAGACTTCTCAGATACTTATATACTCTATGAAGTCTTTATAATAAAAGTGTGGCATAAAATAAAGTCCATAATATGACACACTTCAATTAATATGAGATAATGGTGACATTGCAATTCATTAGAGAAAAAATAAATTTATTTTTATTTTTTAAAATTAAGTTAAAATGTAATAAAATGTTGGAGAAGTATTTCAAATATTTAATTTTTCTTGAATCTCAGTTTCCAGGATATAAAATGGGATGATGTTGGTACAGTTACCCAAGGTTTCTGTGAGAATTAAATGAGTTAATACATGTAAAGCCCTGAGAGAAAGGGTTTGGTCATCATTCAGTTCAGTTCAGTTCAGTTCAGTCGCTCAGTCATGTCTGACTCTTTGTGACCCCGTGAATCGCAGCACGCCAGGCCTCCCTGTCCATCACCAACTCCCGGAGTTCACTCAGACTCACGTTCATCGAGTCTGTGATGCCATCCAGCCATCTCATCCTGGGTCATCCCCTTCTCCTCCTGCCCTCAATCCCTCCCAGCATCAGAGTCTTTTCCAATGAGTCAACTCTTCACATGAGGTGGCAAACTACTGGAGCTTCAGCTTTAGCATCATTCCTTCCAAAGAAATCCCAGGGTTGATTTCCTTCAGAATGGACTGGTTGGATCTCCTTGCAGTCCAAGGGACTCTCAAGAGTCTTCTCCAACACCACAGTTCAAAAGCATCAATTCTTTGGCGCTCAGCCTTCTTCACAGTCCAACTCTCACATCCATACATGACCACAGGAAAAACCATAGCCTTGACTAGATGGACCTTAGTCGGCAAAGTAATGTCTCTGCTTTTGAATATACTATCTAGGTTGGTCATGACTTTTCTTCCAAGGAGTAAGCATCTTTTAATTTCATGGCTGCAGTCACCATCTGCAGTGATTTTGGAGCAAAAAAAAATAAAGTCAGCCACTGTTTCCACTGTTTCCCCATCTATTTCCCATGAAGTGATGGGATCGGATGCCATGATCTTCGTTTTCTGAATGTTGAGCTTTAAGCCAACTTTTTCACTCTCCACTTTCACTTTCATCAAGAGGCTTTTTAGCTCCTCTTCACTTTCTGCCATAAGGGTGGTGTCATCTGCATATCTGAGGTTACTGATATTTCTTCCGGCAATCTTGATTCCAGCTTGTGCTTCTTCCAGCTCAGCGTTTCTCATGATGTACTCTGCATAGAACTTAAATAAGCAGGGTGACAATATACAGCCTTGACGTACTCCTTTTCCTATTTGGAACCAGTCTGTTGTTCCATGTCCAGTTGTTTCCTGGCCTGCATACAGATTTCTCAAGAGGCGGGTCAGGTGGTCTGGTACTCCCATCTCTTTCAGAATTTTCCACAGTTTATTGTGATCCGCACAGTCAAAGGCTTTGGTATAGTCAATAAAGCAGAAATAGATGTTTTTCTGGAACTCTCTTGCTTTTTCCATGATCCAGCGGATGTTGGCAATTTGATCTCTGGTTCCTCTGCCTTTTCTAAAACCAGCTTGAACATGATTAGCCATTATTATTATTAGGCAGAATGAGTAGGTTCTTTGCACATGAATCTCTTCTTTCTTGTTAAGCAGAGTATTTTCAGATTAAAGGGGTAGGGAGAGAACAAGTCCTAGAAGAATATGCTCACGATATGTGATGCTACAGGATGACTCTGGTCATTCAAAATCCTGGGAACCACACACACATGTTGGCGGGTATACTGACCACCCCATCCTGATCTGCCTGGTGTTCTTTGACAACTCACAGCTGGGATCCTTCTTTCCTCTAAGCTGGTTTATCCCCTCACCTCTGTAGCTGCTACAAAAACCAGGGAGAGAAACAGGAGGTGCTGGAATCTGCCTTCCAGCCCTTTCCATCACCACTTAGCTACATGACAACCTGGAGTCCTTCTGATCTAATTCATCCATGATTGAAATTGTTTCTCATCTCCTTCTCTTCCATCCTTTCCTTCTACTTCCCACAATTCCTATTTCTGTGAATTCCCATTGCATTGTTAGCCCTACACTGCCTACTTGATGATGCCATTCAGCCTTGAATTTTTTTCTCTAGTTTTTCCATAAATAAGTCTTTTCTTCCAGCAAAATTCTAAATTCAAGGGCAAGAGTTGTGCTTCCTTCTTCTTCATAACCCATATGGGGTTTAGCTCTCACTAGATTTTTTTCACAGTATGCATTTTTAACTTGATGTACAGTTGATGTGTAATCTTATCCCAGTTATAGGTGTACAACATACTGATTTGTAATTTTAAAGGTTACACTCCATTTATAGTTATTATAAAATATTGGGTATATTCCTGAGTTGTACAATATATTCTTGTAGCTTATTTTATACTGAATAGTTTGTACCTTTTAATCCACTACTCACATATTGCATCTCCCCCTTTCCCATTGGTAACCACTGTGTGTGTGTGTGTGTGTGTGTGTGTGTGTGTGTGTGTGTGTGAAGTCGCTTCAGTTGTGGCTGACTCTTTGTGACCATATGGACTGTAGCCCACCAGGCTCCTCTGTCCATGGGGTTCTCCAGCAAAGAAAACTGGAGTGGATTGCCATGCCCTCCTCCAGGGGATCTTCCTGACTCAGGGATGGAACCTGCACCTTTTATGTCTCCTGCATTGGCAGGTGGATTCTTTACCACTAGTGCCACTGGGGAGCCCTAGTAACCACTAGTTAGTTCTCTCTGTCTGTGAGTCTGCTTCTTTTTTGTTTTATTCACTAGCTTGCTGTTTTTTTTCAGATTCCATATATAACTGATATCATGTAGTACTTGCCTTTTTTTTATCTGTTTGACTTATTTCACATGGTATAATACCCTCCAAGTCCAACTGTATTGCTGCAAATGGCAACATGTGTTATTTTTTATGGCTGAGTAGTATTCCATTGTATATACATACATCACATCTTCTTTATCCATTCATCTTTTATGGATACTTAGGTTAGCTTATAAATAATGCTGCTATGAACACTGAGGTGCATCTATCTTTTTGAAATAGTGTTTTCATTATACCGAGGAGTGGGATAGATGGATCATATGGTAAACACTCTTTAGTTTTTCTGAGGAACTTCCATACTGTTTCAATAGCGGTCACACCAATTTATATTCCCACCAACAGTGTATGAGGGTTCCCTTTTCACCATACCCTCATCAACATTTAATTATGTTATTTTTGATGACAGACATTCTGACAGTGCACTGTACATTTTTAATAAACACTTGATGGCTTGATTTATCTGTTTGGCAGCAGCATGTAAATATTTACATATCCTGGATCTAGAAAATTTGTTCTAGATTACAAAATACATTCAAATATGTTCTAGTCTGGCTGGATATCTGGCTGAACTTGAGAACAAATTCAGGTACCTCTATGCTGCTCCTAACAGTTCTTTAAAATATATGTGATTAAGAAGAAATAAATCTTATCTATAAAAAATCTAGAAACTTCCCTGGGGGTCCATTGGTTAAGACTTTGCCTTCCAATGCAGGGGGTGCGGGTTCGATTCCTGGCGGAGGAGCTAAGATTCTACATGCCTCCTGGCCAAAAAACAAAACATGAAATAGAAGCAGTATTATAACAAATTCAATAAAGACTTAAAATTAAAAAAAAAAACTAGACATTATAAACTGTATTAAGAGGATATAGCTCCCTTTTTTGCTCTCTCCTCTGTTCTACTTCCTGGACAGTAGTGTAGTGTTACTTGTTTAGTCATGTCTGAATCTTTGCAACACCATGGACTATAGCCTACCAGGCTCCTCTGTCCATGGAATTCTTCAGGCAATAATACTGGAGTGGGTAGCCATTTCCTTCTCCAGGGGATCTTTCCAACCCAGGGATAGAAACTGGGTCTCCTGCATTGCAGGCAGACTGTAGTTTGATGTCTATGATTCTGGATTTGCACTATTCAATATGGTAGCCACATGTGGCTACTGAGCACTTACCACGTGGCTAGTCAAATTGAATGTGCTGCAGGTACACACTAGATTTCAAAGACTTAGTGTGCAGAAAGAATGAAAAGATCTTATAATTTTTATATTGATTACATGTGAAATGATATATTTTGATGTATTAGATTAACTAAAATACATGATTAAAAATTAATGTGGCCACAAGCAAAGCTAAATTATATACATGGCTCACATTATATTAGAGAATAATGCTCTAGGATTTTTTTCTATGCATATACACACCCATATACAAGCACAAACATATGTAAACATAATTTTAACAAAATATCCATATAGCACATATAGATATGCTCTACATCTTGCTTTTGTTCATTTAGTTATACTTTGGGACAGGCTTTATTAGTATATTTAGATCTATCTTCATTTTAAAAAATGGCAATACATATTCTGCTGTATAGATAGATCACCTTTTATTTGATCATTTCTCACAACTGGGGCTGTTTCCAGTGTTTTCTTTTATAAGCAATGATGCAGAGCTTGAGCATCTATACACAAATATTGTTAAGCACTTCACTAATATTTCACAAGTGAGATTATTAAATTAATAAGTACACATATCTCAAATTTTGATAGATTAAGCCAAGTTTAAACAGTCTTGAGAATCTGATGAAGGTATGGACTCTCTCTCCAGGAAATTGCACACAGGCAGACATGTGTATGGTTTTCCACAGAGTGTCAGGAATTCAAGGATCTCCTGAAATCAAAGTTAAGAAGTACATGTACACACTGCTCTATGGAAAATGTTAACCAACAAGTTCCAACTGTATAGCACAGGTATCTCTGCTCAGTGTTATGTGGCAGCCTGGGTGGGAGGGGAGTTTGGGGGAGAATGGATGCATGTATATGTATGGCTGAGTCCCTTTGCTGTTCACCTGAAATTATCACAACGTTGCTCATCGGCTATACTCCAATATAAAATAAGATATGTCAATGTATGGCAAAACCAATACAGTATTGTAAAGTAAAATAAAGTAAAAATAAAAATTTAAAAAATAAAATAAAATAAAATACAAACAAAACCCCAACAACGACAAAACAAAGTTAAGGAGTCTACTGCTGGTGAAATAACTTGCCATAAATTCAGCTTCTAGGAGTCCTGACTATTGACTAGAAGAGAGAAACAAGCCCACAGTGGTCCAAAGTCCACACCCTGTTGGTAGGCAGACCTGGGTTCAGAGCCCCACTCTGAGGCTGATACCTTGAACTCACACAGCCTCAGTCTCCTCCACCGTGAAGCAGAGGAACACAGCCTACCTCACGAGGTCTGACAGGCACTAAACAAACATTATTTCTCTTTTGGCACTTCTGCCGAAGGATTTTACCTTGAGGCATCTTTGTTCCACTGACAGTTTACAGACTGCTTTCAGTGCTTGGTACCTGGTCAGTGACCAACTTGAACAGGAATCGTAAAAAGGAGAATTAGAAGAGTGAATTCATATCTATGTTGAGTTTACTTAAAGGCTGGGCACCTTTTCTCTACACAAAATTATTGTTTTGAAGCAGTTGCCTAAGTAGGAACCATTTAAAACAGTATTTAGCTCAAACTAGGGCTCCTGTTCCAGTATCAGGGTTCCAACTGGCAGATTTTCGCCTAAAGGATAAGAGCTAAAGGGTAAAAAGAAAAGGCCCTTTGAAGGATCTTTGGTCCCTGTTTATGAAGTCATTAATTCTATTTGCTTCATAAGGACCCATCTTATCATCTCTTCACTCCCACCCATGAAGTCTGGATTATTCTGAGTGTAAGAACCACATCTCCTCTGTCTCTTGGGTCTGTACTGAACTGAACTGAACTGTGAACTAGAACCCCTGTCAAGAGGTCCTCAATAGAGAGAAGAGAGGTTTGTTTATTTTTTTTTTCAATCATTCTGAAAATTGGTCTGAAAATTATGCAAGCAACAATAGTTAACATTTGCTGAGCATTTCAGTTCAGTTCAGTTCAGTTCAGTTGCTTAGTCGTGTCAGACTCTTTGCGACCCCATGAATCGCAGCACGCCAGGCCTCCCTGTCCATCACCAACTCCCGGAGTTCACTCAGATTCATGTCCATCGAGTCAGTGATGCCATCCAGCCATCTCATCCTCTGTAGTCCCCTTCTCCTCTTGCCCCCAATCCCTCCCATCATCAGAGTCTTTTCCAATGAGTCAACTCTTCACATGAGGTGGCCAACGTACTGGAGTTTCAGCTTTAGCATCATTCCTTCCAAAGAAATCCCAGGGCTGATCTCCTTCAGAATGGACTGGTTGGATCTCCTGCAGTCCAAGGGACTCTCAAGAGTCTTCTCCAACATCACACTTCAAAAGCATCAATTCTTCGGCACTCAGCCTTCTTCACAGTCCAACTCTCACATCCATACATGACAACTGGAAAAACCATAGCCTTTTGACTAGACGGACCTTAGCCAGCAAAGTAATGTCTCTGCTTTGGAATATGCTATCTAGGTTGCATTTACGTGTCAAACGTTGCTATAAACCATCGCATACGTTGCCTTCCTTTCTTCTTACAACCTCAAGGTACAGGTGTTATTGATTCCACTTTAAAGGTGAAGGAATTGAGTCCCAAAATAGGTCTCAGCTAGATCACTTCTCTGTCTCGCTTCCATTGTCTTCTCTCTCTGCCTTGCCCTCCTCACAGTGTGCCTACTTCCGCTTTGCCCTCACCAGTCCTTCACACAAACACAGCCAGGATGATCCTTAGGAAACCTAAATTAGATCATATCCTTTCCATCTGAAACTTTTCAGTGGCTTCTCATAGCCTTTAAAATCTGACTGGGCCCCTGCCTTCCTCTCCCCTTGTGACTCCCTGCCCCTTCTGTACAATGCCTGAGGGTGGGTCCTCTAATAGCTCACTTTCTCTTCTGCCGGGACTTCTGCACAAGCTACACCCTTGCCTCAGATACTCCTGCCCAGCTCTTTAGTGGGGTCATCCCAACTGATCCTTCACTCCCTTGGGAAGTAACTTTTTCTCATCTCTGATTCTCATTTTAAGAAAGACTCCTTCATCAACTTCTTTTAATTAAAAAAAAGTATTGAAAAAGACCCTGATGCTGGGAAAGACCAAGGGCAAAAGGAGAACGGATGACAGACGACAAGACAGTTGGATGGTATCACCAACTCAATGGACACAAGTTTGAGCAGACTCTGGGTAATAATGAGGGACAGGGAAGCCTGGTGTGCTGCAGTTCACGGGGTCACAAACAGTCAGACATGACTTAGTGACTGAATAACAACATCAACTCCTGTCTAAAATGTCCCTCCCCAAGAGTAGGCTAGATCTTTTGGACCTTTTTCATCTTATTACCAGACACACCTTAGAATGTTACATGTGTCTATGTGTTTTACTGCTTAGCATCTCTGATGCATTGGCACGCTCTCTGAGAGTGGAAGCTGCATCTCCATTTCTCTCCACTGCGCCCCTCCACACCTTGCAGTGTGTCTGGCATATGGTGGCTGACAAATATCCGTTGAAAGGATGAATGACGCTTAGAGTGGCTCATATCAACACTGATTACCTCGCCTCTTTTCAACTTTGAAAACCCCAAAATGCCCACTGTATTGCTCTCTGTGCAAAAGGCAATGTTTGTTGAAATGAATACAATTGAGTTTCAACTTTCTTTTCTTTCTGGCAGCTTAACAGAAGACTGCCATCATCCTAGTCCAAAATGGTGATGGCTCAAGATAGCAAAATGATGATTGCTCAGAATAGTCTTAGGATGATGTGTAACACAGAGTCAATTGACCATTGACTGTTGGTCTAATACAGCCCCAGATAAACAAGTGAACTCACATCACTCTTCATTTGATAACTACCTACAGAATCAAACAGAAACCGAGGGTAAACACCTCTGACAAAACAGAGCACTGCCATTTCTAGGAGAAAACCTGAAAAATTGCAATTGGCTAAAGTAGGGCTCTTCTAGCTTTTGCTTTTTGAAAAACCTGTCAGAAATAACAAAAGCCTCGAAAATGAGTTGGCCATTTAATTATTCTCGGCACGTACAAGAAAATGTGCTTCTACTGAGCGTTTTTTGTGAGAACAAAGTGGAACTGTGAAGTAGATCACTTAAGAGCCCATAGTCAAAATTGACACGGCACGCATCTATAACATGCTCGCCTCTGGTTTTGTTGTAAATAGAATTGAACTAGAACTGCAGTTTTCATACTTTCTAATGATATGGTGACACGGCAATAAAAACCCAAAACAATTAAGGGGGACTCCAAGGAATCAAAGAGCTGGGGATGAGGGAGAGGGTTGAGAGGGTCACCTGATGTTACTTAATTCAGCCCCTGTGTTCAGGGGGCTTGAAAGGTAGATACAAGTGAAGATAGGAGGGGGTTTGGTGTTTAATCAGCCTGACAGGACTAAACAGTTTAGTAGTTTTTCATTATATGAAAACAAATTCTCTTATGCAATAGTTTAAGGTATTGTGCTCCATTTGTTTCCTTTTTCTTCCGTCCTTCCTCTCTTTCTTCCTTTCTTTCTTTTGTGTTCAATGTTCAACTTTATACCTCCCAGTATACAGTTTTTCATTTCTTACCCAGCTGAGCTTAATCCTTCATTCTTTGGACCTCTTTTTTATTGGGTAGTTGCTGCTGCTAAGTCGCTTCAGTCGTGTCCGACTCTGTGTGACCCCATAGACGGCAGCCCACCAGGCTCCTCCGTTCCTGGGATTCTCCAGGCAAGAACACTGGAGTGGGTTGCCATTTCCTTCTCCAATGCAGGAAAGTGAAAAGTGAAAACGAAGTCGCTCAGTTGTGTCTGACTTCTAGTGACTGCATGGACTGCAGCCTACCAGGCTCCTCTGTCCATGGGATTTTCCAGGCAAGAGTACTGGAGTGGGTTGCCATTGCCTTCTCCATTTTATTGGGTAAGGGGAAGGTTTATGCCAGCCCACAGCTAACTCTATTAAGTCATTCATTTTTTGTTTATCCATCCATCCATGCATCCAGTATTTATTTTGTGCAAGCTATAAAAGAAAGAAATAATTGAGCAACATAGTCATTGCCTTCAAGAAACTGAGTCCAGGAGGAGAAAAAGGCAAGAAATAACCATCAGAAAAGGAGACAAGTGTTATGGTCAGGGAAGCATGGAGTCCCAAGGGGATTCTGACTTAGCCTCTTTTCTTCCTCTTCTGTTGCCTGCTTATCTTTTTCAAGTATTTTCTGAGTTTTAATCTGGCAGCAGAGGTGGTGGGGTCAGTGTGTACAGTAAAACCATGCATATATAGGATACATGGAGGCAGGACAAAGTGAGTGCCAGGTGAGGCTTGCTATAGGAACTGAAGAGGGAGACAGAATCTCAGGCAGGGACAAATAAATGTGAGACCAGATACTGTAAAGCTAGAGGAAAACATAGACCTCTTTAACATAAATCACAGCAATTTTTATTTTTTTAGATCCATCTACTAGAATAATGGAAACACAAGTAAAAATAAGCAAATGGGACCTAATTAAACTTAAAAGTTTCTGCACAGCAAAGAAAACCATAAATTAGACAAAAAGACAACCTTCTGAATGGTAGAAAATATTTGTAAACTTTGTAACTGACCAGAGATTAACTTCCAAAATATACAAACAGCTTATACTGGTTAATATTTAAAAAAATCCCCACAAACAGCCCGATCAAAAAATAAGCAGAAGACCTAAACAGACATCTCTCCAAAGAAGACATGCAGATGTCCAGCAGGCACATGTAAGGGTACTCAACATCACTAATTAGTACAGAAGTGCAAATCAAAACAATGAAGTATCACCTTACACCAGTCAGAATGGCCATCATCAAAAAGTCATTTACAAATAACAATGCTGGGGAGAGGGTCTGGAGAAACGGGAACTCTCCCACGCTACTGGTAGGAGTGCCAGTTAGTATGGAGAACAGTATGGCGGTTCCTTAAAAAGCTAAAAATAGAGTTACCATATGATCCGGCAATCCCATGCTTAGGCACATATTCTGAAAAGACAAAGGCTCTAATTCAAAAAGATATACACATCCCAATGTTCATAGCACAACTATTCACAATAACTAAGAAATGGAAGAACTTAAATATTCATTATCAGATGAATAGACAAGGAAGATGTGATGTGTGTGTGTAAACATACACACACACACCCCAGAATATTACTCACCCCCCCAAAAAAATGAAGAAATGTCATTTGCAGCATCATGGATAGATTTAGAGATTGTCATACTAAGCGAAGTATGAGAAAGACAAATATCATATGATATCTCTTACACATGGAATAAAAAAAAAATGACACAGAGGAACTTACTTACAGAACAGAAATAGACTAACAGACATAGAAAACAAACTTTTGGTTACCGAAGGAGAAGAGGGTTGGGGAGGGATAAATGAGGTGTATGAAATTAACAAATATATACAACCACATATAAAAGGGTTTTCTTTTCTTTTCTCCTTTTACAGTGGAATGTATATATATATATTCTTTTTCAGATTCTTTTTCACTATAGGTTATTAGGAGATACTGAATCTATTTCTCTGTGCTATACAGTAGCATCTTGTTGATCTGTCTTATAGCACCTGTTATTTGTAGACTTTTTGATGATGGCCATTCTGACCCGTGTGAGGTGATACTTCATTGTTATATATATGGAATCATTTTGCTGTAAATCTGAAAACATTATAAATCAACTATACTTCAATTAAAACAAATTAAGAAAAAGAAGAAGTAGCATTTGAACAGGAGCCTTAAAAAGTGTGGGCAGGATTTTGGTGTGCTCAACTGTGGGGTGGTAAAAAGGGTGGATGGAAAGTCAGACAGTTCAGGGATATAATAAAACATTGGGAGGTACTTGGTGTTTTGGTTTGTTTTTGCTTTTAACTGCCATGAATAAATGCCATGCATATAGTTAATCCTAAATAATACTAAAGATGTGCCCAGGATTTAGGTGTATTCTTACTGAGATGTTTGCACAGGCTCTTCTCCTTCTGTGAGCTACCTTCCCTTTATTCCCTAATAATTCTGCCCCTGTTGTGCAGATGGCTGACCCCACCCTGCTCTCTGTGGCCACGTGACCTCGTCCTGACCAATCAGAGTATTCCTTACATCTCATCCACAGCAATTCCTCAGAGGGTCACATAAGACCCAAGGCAAGCTAATCAGCATCTCTGGTATAGAATTGTCAAGGAGAATACCCTCAGTTTCTGTAAGAGTAACAGCCTTAAGAATGTTATAGAGTTTGGCTGCCAATATCTTTCTCCTGGAAAGAACTTTTCTAACAGTGAAAAAGACAGTGGCAGGTAGGGCAGAGACAGAGAGCTATGGAATTCAGATTGCCATGAACCCACCAACCTTGCCACTCCTAAGATTTATTCTTCAAATCTCCACGAAACAACACATCCGCTAGTCACTCTCTTCCATGTTTTTTTTTTTTTTTTTGCTTAACTTAGTTTGGCAAGGAGTTTTGCAAATTGCAACTGAAAACATCCTCACACATAGAGCTGATAAACTATGTTGACACAAGGGAAATTTTCTTGGATAAGCTGGTCTAAACAGTAATAATAAAAATTGACATTTCAGGTTGACATCTGGTTTGGCCAACTTTTCATGCTTGATAAGTTGATGGCTTCAATCAGCAACTTCAGTTAAAATGATAAAAACCACTGTGGTTCTAAGACAAGGCTAAGTAGATGCCCTGACTTTGAATTCTTTACACCAGAATCACCAAGTTCTTTTAACTGTGAATCACCATTATTATTTGTGTATTTTAGGGTCTTGATTCCTTTCATTCCAGAGAATTCTGAAATAGTTCCCTATCTGCACCTAGGATTTTCTGAGTGTTTACTTCATCTGCCTCTGAAAGGTTATCTCTTTCTCTGGCTCCCTCCTTCCCCACAGGGAGAAAGAGGCAGGATGGTCTGGGGAAGAGTCATCGAGCTTTCCTGAGAAATGAAAAAATTCTAATGACTCAATACATGCTGGTTTCTACTACCAAATTAGGGAAAGACTGTCACAAGTGATAACTAAAGATAACCCTCTAAGGATTTTTCCGTACTACACTCTTCTGAATTGACATGAAGCAAAAAAAAAAAAAAAAAAAAAGGATGGACGCAGATGCAGGAATACAGTGGTTCCTGAAAAATCCTACTGTCTTCAAAAACCATACCAGTTTACCCTCTTCATTTTATCTCCACAGGCAACTTTCCAAGAGTCAAAGCTGGGTAATGCTCGCTGTTGGAGGATGTGTTAGCAAAGCTAATTTCAGCATCTGTATAAAATTTTCCATCAGTGGCGTGCTGCTATCAAATATCACGCTACCTGTGAAAGCTCTTTGAGGGACTGCACTTTAACTTCCTGCCTTGTTTTCAATGAAACCAAGAATTGTATTTGTCATCTGCCTTGCCTATTGGACTCTTTTTGATCCCAGTTTTGACCCTACTAATGTATCTTTAAGTGCCAATAGCAATTTTACATGCTGTTCATGTTCTTCCTAGGTAAGAATCTCATCTTCTATTTCAGCAGACTTCCATTGGTAAAAATGCCAGGTTTCCATTTATCAGAAATATTGTATCCCGCTTTCTCCCTCTGCAAGAAGAAATCAGACAGCCATGAACATTAGACACAAATGAGGTATGTCTGCCTGCCCACCTTTAAACAAAAGTCAGGGAAGAAACACTTTAGATACAAGGAAACCAGGGGAACACAGGACTTTAATTTCATTTTAGCTTAGTCAGTATCAGACACAAAGGAGTCTTGGGATTTGGAATCAGGTCTTATTTGTTAAAGTTTCAGGATTATTTCAGTCCAACAGGTATTTACTATGTGCCAGGCAAAGAGCTGGACACGACTAGTGAGCACTCATGCACACAGGCACTGAGCAAGGAGGTGCTGGAAAAGAGCTTTCTTTCTTTCTGGGGTCGTGGAGCTAGAGCGATGTAGCTCTCAGCTGTCTGCTGTCACGTTTCTTGTAGTATGTGGTCGTGATTCTTTTGAGTGCCATGTATCTGAACTCCCTTTCTGTGTTTAGAAAGTCACCCTTCTTATGAATTTTAGTGCATGGGAGAAACTGCCTCAAAATTACGAAGCTGTAAATGCCAGCTTTATCGGTACCACTTTCAACAAGGGGCCAGGCTCTGTCAGTGACAGAGATCTGACTTGGACTTCAAACTGGGAGTGAGTGACACAAGAAGGCACCCAGGGAAGACTCATCTGCACTTCCGTGGGAAGGCGGTGGGGATAATACAAAGGTGACCTCCACCTGCAGTAGTAGGAGGAGGGCCCTGGTGGGCGCAGGGCGAGATTGTGTTCAGTGTCTGCAACGTCCGCCCCGGAAGTCAGCACTTGGTCATTTGAGGTGGTGTTCCTGGCAAAGTGGCCTCAAGTCAGTCTCTGCAGCCTTTCCGGAAATTCTGTGAATTCAGTAATCCTGCCCCTTCTTACTTTTATTCCTACTACCTCTACACTTCGTTGCTGTTTAGTTGCTCAGTCGTGTCCGACTCTCTGTGACCCCATGGACTGTAGCCTGCCAGGCTCCTCTGTCCATGGGATTTTCCAGGCAAGAATACTGGAGTGGGTTGCCATGCCCTTCTCCAGGGGAGCTTCCCGACCCAGGGATAGAACTCTAGTCTTCCGCATTGGCAGGCGGATTCTTTACCACTGAACCAGCAGGGAAGTACACTATTATTACTACTACGATTATTATTTGCGGTGGATTCTCTTGTTTGCAACTAAGAACCCTGGCGGACGCACCTTCTTCCACCCACATTACAGAGAATGTTCTTTGTAACTGGGGAGAATAATGCCGTTATAGGGAAAGGAGTGGAGTTATGATATAGGAGTGATCTGGCAGGACAATCTGGGTCTTTTGAGGTCCTGAGACCAGTTTTCTGAACTTCCCGTTTCATGAGTTAACAAACTCCCACTTCTGTTTGAGCTCATTTGAGGTGGGTTTCTGTCACTTGCAAGTAAAAGAGTTCAGATGAACACAGATGAAAGCAAATGAATATTATGTGTCAGGAGGCTCAAAAAGATTCATCCCCTTTGAGCCAGTAATCACTTTTCTATTTTTTGGAAATAATTTAAAATGTTTAAAAGACAAAACCAAAATAGTGGTTGCTATTAGGGGAATGGTTGCATAAGAAAGGGCTTTCAGAGAACAGTACCCACGAAACTGAGCCACTTGATGCCAATGCCAGGCTCACCTCTTTCTTACCTTTTGTTTCACATAGGAAAGATTTTTCTTTCACTGCCATCCAATCTTGCTCTATGTCTCTCTGTGTAGTTTGTCCCTTGTTCTTTCCCCCAAGTCTTTAGAAACTGCCTCTTGAGGCTCCAAATGGGTGTAAACTGTAAGACCGTGGAAATGTTTACATGCTTTTCAGCCCAAACTGCAGCTGAGGGCCAGAGGTCTCAAAGTGCCCTTACCAGGCCACGCTGCAAAACTACACATGATCTGAATGTGCTCACGTTTCTAAAGGAGTGCTTTATGCTGAAATCTGTTTTGGAGGCCTCCAATCCAAGTCCAGCAAACTCATTACAATGGCCTGTGCAAGAGGCAAGGCAGTTAAAATACAGGGTGCTCAAGCCAAGATTCAGAAAGCCTGGCCTTGCTCCTGGTGTCTATTCACAGGTAAACTGTGTAGCCTTGGCTAGTCTTTTCTTCTTGCTAAGCCTCAGACTCCATATTTGTATAGGAAGACACTGTGGCAGCTGGTTTCTTATGATCCTTTTCAGCTCTCAGCACCTGTGCTTTATGACTCCTTACAAGGTGGCATTTTAAAAGAAAGCCTGAGATAAACTTGGGTTAAGAGCGCCTTTTATGTAACACCCAGTCTCAGTCAGGCCTGAGGCACAGTCATGGGAGGAATTTGTTTGGATGGGTTTCTCCTTTAAAGGAATCTGTCTTTCTGAGTCCTCAGAGACAAGTCTCCTGAAACAGCAGCTAAGGATGCAAGACTGACATGGCCCCAATTCTGCTCCTGGCTGGAGGCACCCAGGGAGCTGGTCAGAGTTGGCTCTGGACAACCCAGTGATTCAGATTTTGTTGTTATTGTTCAGACACTAAGTTGTGTCCGACTCTTTGCGACCCCATGAACTGAAGTACGCCAGGCTCCCCTGTCCTTCATTTAATATCAAGAACAGCCATTTGACACAACATTGTAAATCAACTATCAGTCAGTTCAGTTCAGTCGCTTAGTTGTGTCTGACTCTTTGTGACCCCCTGAATCGCAGCACGCCAGGCCTCCCTGTCCATCACCAACTCCCGGAGTTCACTCAGACTCACGTCCATCGAGTCCGTGATGCCATCCAGCCATCTCATCCTCTGTCGTCCCCTTCTCCTGCCCCCAATCCCTCCCAGCATCAGAGTCTTTTCCAATGAGTCAACTCTTCGCATGAGGTGGCCAAAGTACTGGAGTTTCAGCTTTAGCATCATTCCTTCCAAAGAAATCCCAGGGCTGATCTCCTTCAGAATGGACTGGTTAGATCTCCTTGCAGTCCAAGGGACTCTCAAGAGTCTTCTCCAACACCACAGTTCAAAAGCATCAATTCTTTGGTGCTCAGCTTTCTTCACAGTCCAACTCTCACATCCATACATGACCACTAAAAAACCATAGACTTGACTAGATGGACCTTTGTTGGAAAAGTAATGTCCCTGCTTTTTAATATGCTGTCTAGGTTGGTCATAACTTTCCTTCCAAGGAGTAAGCGTCTTTTAATTTCATGGTTGTAATCACCATCTGCAGTGATTTTGGAGCCCAGAAAAATAAAGTCTGACACTGTTTCCACTGTTTCCCCATCCATTTCCCATGAAGTGATGGGACCAGATGCCATGATCTTCGTTTTCTGAATGTTGAGCTTTAAGCCAACTTTTCACTCTCCACTTTCACTTTCATCATGAGGATCTTTAGTTCTTCTTCACTTTCTGCCATAAGGGTGGTGTCATCTGCATACCTGAGATGACTGATATTTCTCCCGGCAATCTTGATTCCAGCTTGTGCTTCTTCCAGCCCAGCATTTCTCATGATGTACTCTGCATATAAGTTAAATAAGCAGGGTGACAATATACAGCCTTGATGTACTCCTTTTCCTATTTGGAACCAGTCTGTTGTTCCATGTCCAGTTCTAACTGTTGCTTCCTGACCTGCATAGAGGTTTCTCAAGAGGCGGGTCAGGTGGTCTGGTACTCCCATCTCTTTCAGAATTTTCCACAGTTTATTGTGATCCACATAGTCAAAGGCTGTGGCATAGCCAATAAAGCAGAAATAGCTGTTTTTCTGGAACTCTCTTGATTTTCCAGTGAATCAGCGGATGTTGGCAATTTGATCTCTGGTTCCTCTGCCTTTCTAAAACCAGCTTGAACATCTGGAAGTTCACGGTTCATGTATTGCTGAAGCCTGGCTTGGAGAATTTTGAACATTACTTTACTAGCGTGTGAGATGAGTGCAATTGTGTGGTAGTTTGAGCATTCTTTTGCATTGCTTTTCTTTGGGATTGGAATGAAAACTGACCTTTTCCAGTCCTGTGGCCACTGCTGAGTGTTCCAAATTTGCTGACATATTGAGTGCAGCACTTTCACAGCATCATTTTTCAGGATTTGAAATAGCTCAACTGGAATTCCATCACCTCCACTAGCTTTGTTCGTAGTGATGCTTTCTAAGGCCCACTTGACTTCACATTCCAGGATGTTTGGCTCTAGGTGAGTGATCATACCATCATGATTATCTGGGTCATGAAGATCTTTTTTGTACAGTTCTTCTGTGTATTCTTGCCACCTCTTCTTAATTTCTTCTGCTTCTGTTAGGTCCATACCATTTCTGTCCTTTATTGAGCCCATCTTTGCATGAAATGTTCCCTTTATATCTCTAATTTTCTTGAAGAGATTTCTAGTCTTTCCCATTCTATTGTTTTCCTCTATTTCTTTTCATTGATCACTGAGGAAAGCTTTCTAATCTCTCCTTGCTATTCTTTGGAACTCTGCATTCAGATGCTTATATCTTTCCTTTTCTCCATTGCTTTTCACGTCCCTTCATTTCACAGCTATTTGTAATGCCTCCTCAGACAGCCATTTTGCTTTTTTGAATTTCTTTTTCCTGGGGATGGTCTTGATTCCTGTCTCCTGTACAATGTCACGAACCTCCATCCATAGTTCATCAGGTACTCTGTCAGATCTAGTCCCTTAAATCTATTTCTTACCTCCACTGTATAGTCATAATGGATTTGATTTAGATCATACCTGAATAGTCTAGTGGTTTTCTCCACTTCTTCAATTTCAGTCTAAATTTGGCCATAAGGAGTTCATGATCTGAGCCATAGCCAGCTCCCAGTCTTGTTTTTGCTGACTGTATAGAGCTTCTCCATCTTTGGCTGCAAAGAATATAATCAATCTGATTTCAGTGTTGACCATCTGGTGATGTCCATGTGTAGAGTATTCTCTTGTGTTGTTGGGAGAGGGGTTTGTTATGTGACAGTAGAGCATCTTAAAGTCACCAGCTATGACTACATCCGTCTTCCCTGGTGGCTCAGATGGTAAAGCGTCTGCTTGCAATGCGGGAGACCCTGGTTCGATTCCTGGGTTGGGAAGATCTCCTGGAGAAGGAAATGGCAACCCACTCCAGTACTCTTGCCTGGAGAATCCCACGGATGGAGGAGCCTGGTAGGCTACAGTCCATGGGGTCACAAAGAGTCGGACACGACTGAGCGACTTCACTTTCACATGACTACACCCAGCTTTGTCTCTTGATCTCTGTGAGACCCTAAGTAAATCATTCTTTCTGAGCCTCAGTCTCCCTACCTGTAAAATGGGATGAAGGTAAATGGTATCTGTCTCACACAGAAGTTGCAAGAATTAAATGGAAGTGCTTCACATAGTGAGTTTTCAGTGAGGTTAGTGACACATCAAGGGTCCAGTTTGCATGCCCAAATCCATCAAGTTCCATTGTTTCTACTTCCAAGTGTATTATCAAACCCATCCACTTCTCTCCATCAAACATACCATCTTAGTCCAGGTCACACATCCAGAAGACTTGAAATTGATCTTCTATTCAATTGGCTAAAAAAGTTCACTTGGCTTCCTCCATAACATTATACAGAAAATCCTAAATGAACTTTTTGGTCAACCCAATACTTCTATTCTTGTTCCCCAGAAATTCACTTCCCACCCAAGAGCCAAAGTAATATATTAAATTGAAAATCAGGTCAGATGGTGTCCCTGGTTTAGTCTTTCTCATTGTATCCAGGATCCAAGATCCATCTGCTTGACCATGGCTTTTTGGTCCCTATAGACCTTCCCTTGCAACCTTTTCTTATGCCTCTCACCTCACTGCTTATCATCCCTTAGCCAAGTGGGTGTTCGGTCAGTTCCCCAAACTCAGCGAGTTCCTTCTGGGATCAGGCTCATAATGTCCTCCATCACCAGAACCCATCCTCGCCTCATCACAGAGCTCCCTTCTCATCACTCAGATCTCCACACAAATGCCTCCCCTGATCAAGGATCTTCCCTTTCATCCTCTATTTCATATCCTTGTATAGATAAAAGTTAGTTTATACAGCAGACACTTAGCACAATTTGTGATTATTTTGGTTGTTTCGTGTGTATGTAAGTGACACAGTTAGTGCTCTGCCTTTATCTTCTCAGGTCCCATTCCCATTTCTCTGCAATTCAGCTTCATTTCCAATAGCCAGCACCTGCAGTTCTGTTGGAAGACTTCCTTTGAGCTTCTAGAACATACTGTGCCCCTTGGAGTAGCTCTTAACCAATGACTGACAGGTATAGGGGTTTAAATGCCCCAGATCTCTCACCTCTTGGCCACAATAATTCTAAGATCTGAGTTTTACACTGTTTCCCACAGTTTTTCCAAAGGGTTAAGCATCAGTAACCCATTGTGGTGAGTGGCTTCAAAACACACCTTAACTAGTCACCTCCCTTTCCTGTATGAGGTCCCCACGCCCTGATCAATGTCCTCACACATCCCAAATGATCTACGAGCACTTAACTCTTGTGTCAGAGTCTGATTCCTGGGGGAACCCAACTAAGACCATGGCTTTTTTGTTCTTTTATCGATCCCAGTAGAGTGTACATTTTATGTCTGTCTGTTCATGGTTATATCCTGTGGTCTAGTTTTCTGCCTGGTACATAGTGAGAACACCCAATATATAATTGTGTAATGAGTACCTACTAGTGGTACTACTACTGCAATGTAGCATTTTTTCCTTTCATTGAGTTTAGTTTATACCACTAACCTACCTTGCTTCCTTGGTGGCTCAGATGGTAAGGAATCTGCCTGCGATGCAAGAGACCCAGGTTTGATTCCTGGGTCAGGAAGATCCCCTGGAGAAGGGAATGGCAACCTACTCTAGTATCCTTGCCTGGAGAATTCCATGGACAGAGGAGCCTGGACAGCTACAGTCCATGGGGTTGCAAAGAGTCGGACACAACTGAGCGACTAACACACATATCTTGCACCCACATAATGTTACATGTTTCTTCCCAAATGTACAGAATAAAAAATATTTGTCTTCCATAGTGCTTTCAAGAGTAGCATTCCTGTTACAGTATTGATTTAGCAAGGTTTATTACAGCTGGAGGCTCTTTACTGGAAGAGATCTCAAGAGACATTCTCTAAGACTGTGTCATTGCTTCCTGAAATTCCAGTGTGGAGATACTTCAGAGATCTTTCATAAGACAGAACTGCTTACTTTTTAGATAGTTTGAGCAAAAGGCAACTGGATCCTGGACCAGGTGCTCCCAGTAGAATAAGTGGACAACTATGCAAAAACAGGGGCAATACTAATACTAAACAATAACAAAAACCACCAACACGTAGGAATGTAAATTTGTGTAGCCACTGTGGAGAATAGTGTGGAGGTTCCTCAAGAACCTGAAGATAGAACTACCACAAGATGCAACAATTCCATTCCTGGGCATACATGTGAAAAATACCCAAACCTGTAATTTGAAAAGATACATGCACCCCAATATTCCTAGCAGCACTATTTACACTTGCCAAGATACGGAAGCAACCCAAGTGCCCATCAACAGGTGAATGAATGAAGAAGATGTGGTATACATATATACAATGGAATATTATTCAGCCATGAAAAAGAATGAAATTTTGCCACTTGCAACAATGTGTAAGTTGTGTCCAACTCTTTTGCAACCCCATAGACTGTAGCCTTCCAGGCTCCTCTGTCCATGGGATTTCCCAGGCAACAATATTGGAGTGGATTGCCATTTCTTTCTCCAGGGGATCTTCCTGAGCCAGGGATTGAACCTGCACCTCCTGCATCAGCAGGTGAATTCTTCACCACTGAACCACCAGAGAAGCCTTGAAAAGGGAGAAATTTATGCATCTTTTCCTTTAAAACACAAATTCAAATACTTCTGAATCATTTCCATATTCTGTAAAATCTCTGATACAGTGGAATTCAGAGACTCAGAGAATCTGACTTTTTCTTTACCCATAGTAACTGCTAACATTTAGTAAGCACTCGGATGCATTTCATGTCACAGGGCTGGTTCTCAGCTAAGCCAGGATTAAAAGCTGACTTTCCTGAATTTCAGGCTCTATTTTTCCTTATCTATAATAGACCATTTTGCCTGTCCTGATGACAGGTTTCTGAAAGGAATGGAGCATAAATATTTTGTTCTAACTCTATTTAACTTTGAGAAAAGCAGACCAGCTTTGGATCAAAACCTGACATGTCTCCTGATAACACATCTCCCCAAGGTTGCTCCTCCCACCCCCACTACTCCCACACACTTGTTTCCTTGATCAACTTCTCCCTTTCCTCCTCCTTCCTCCCTGGTTTTTGTTGCCCCGTCTACATCTCCCATGCGTCTGTTCTGCCTTTCTCTATCCCTACCTTTCTCTTTTCTCTGACTCCATTTCCCCCTCTCTGGTCTCCCTCTCTATTCCCCCACTTAGACTCCCTTCTGCTACTTAAACCCTTCAATTTATGACCAAGTGGCATCCAGTTAAGACACAGCTTATCATGCACATGGAGCTGGATTGGTTAGAGATCACCTCGTACTCTGGAAGTCTGTCAACCACTTTAGAATGGTGGTGTTGGTGCCAACAGAAAGTGACCAGCAATGGCAGATGGCGTAGGGCTCCCTGGGGTGCCCAAGGGAGCACCATGCTTGTTCTGGACACCCTAACTGATCTTGTTAAGAGCCCAGCCGTTGGATGTAGGCAAACCTGGTTCAAATCCTGCCTCTTCTTTCATCCGTAAAATGAGAAAGCATCATGGACCTCCAGAGGTTGTTGGGAGAATTCAAGAAAACCATACTTACTTCACAGTGTCTTGCACACGGTGTGTGGTGTGTGATGGTCATAGTTATTAAGGTGCTGATGAGCAATGTCCACCTCCCCCTCTGGCTTCTCTCTCTTTTGGTCCCACCCTCCTTGCCCAGGCCATCAGGACGAGCATTCCATGTGATGAAATTTGCCTGATTCTCTAGGTTGTGGGACAGCAAGTAAAACAGAGAAGTTAGAAAACCCAGGACCTGTCTCAACCGCAAAGTTCTATGATTGTGAATTAAAAAAAAAACTTAAGTTATTCAAAAACTTAAGAAAATGAAAAAATAAATAGAAACATGCATGCATGCTAAGCACTTCAGTCATGTCTGACTCTTTGTGACTCCATGGGCTGTAGGCAGCCAGGCTCCTCTGTGCCTGGGATTTCCCAGGCAAGAATGCTGGAGTGGGTTGCCATGCCTTCCCCAGGGATCTTCCCAACCAGGGATCGAACTTGTGTCTTTTATGTCTCCTGTTTTTGCAGGCGGGTATTTTACCTCTAGCACCACCTGGGAAGCCCCCAAAAGAAATGTATTTAATAGCAAATTCTTTTCCTTGCTCATGCAAAGGGAAGTAAAAGGAGTAGATGGAAAGTGTTCCTTTTGTGAAAATACAGGCCCCTGCATCCTGGGCCCTTTTTATGATCTCTCAAGAAAAAGAAAACACTGCCATCTCCTTCTGTTCTTCAATCATCCTATTCCTTCTTCCTTCCAGCATGCAACCAAATCTCCTTAGATTTCCCTCATCCACAAAAGTTCACCACTCTGAGGAGAAACTTGAAATCCAGAAGATTACCTCTCCTGCTTCTCCAGAGGGCCAGAAAGAGAAGTTTTCTCTTTTGCCCCTCCCTTTCTCTGCCATTTCCATATACTGAAGAAAAGCCCCAAATAAGATTTATGGCAGCCCTGCCATTCTCCTATCTAGGCAGCTCGTTAATGTCACAGCCAAGCACCCAATCTGAGCACAGCTCTGCAGAGATCTATTCCTGCTTCATGCCCACTGACTCTGCTGCATTGCCTTGGCAACCAATTAAAATACTCCTATGTGTGTGGCGATATCATCCTTAATTCTGCAAAACCAGGGGAACCTACTCAGAGGAATGCACTTGCCAGTTGTGGTATTCTCTCTATCTAGCTCCATACTGGTCTGACTTATTTTTTTCACCTCTGAATCCCCTGCAAGCACTTATGTGCCATTCCTAACACACCTGGCCTTGAGTCAGGAAACACCCTGGTCAACAAGACAGGGGCTGAAAGGGATACAGGGGATGAGATAGAGGGGATGTCTCCTTTCCTCTTGTCTCAGGGGAAAACACCAGGGCCTTGAAGATGCTGAATCTAACTGCAGTTTCTTGCATTATCACCAACACTATGCATTCAGTACTTCAATATATATTGAATGCTGGTTGCATTTCAGGCACTCTGCTGGGTACAGAGAAGATAAGACACCCCCTTAACCTCAGGAGCTTACATATGCTGGGAGGCTGGAGGGTAGCCTCTGAGAGCCTGAGGAGGAACCCGTGGCCGACTGGCTTGGGACTTGGGACAGAGGCCTGACTTCCTGGAGGAGTGAAAGGGACACTGAGATGGGCTGCAGCTATGTGGCTATGTGGACCAATTTCCCAGTTAGGCAAGTGGTTCCACACTTGCCTTCTCCAACACTGGCAGGTGGCTGATAACCTTAAACGGGGGTGGTTTGCATCAGGCACCCTGGGAAATATTTGCCTTATTTCTCCTTAGCTTCTCAGGGAAGGTTAACAGTGAATAATCCAAGCTCTCTCATCAATCCTCTTGGCTTTCCATGTTGTGAGTGTGAATGGCAGCCAAAAGGCATATTTTTTCAAACCAGCGGTGTGGGGACCATGATGCCAGGACTCCCCACCCAGTGTACAAGCCTCTTAGTGTATTTTGAGCTTTGCTGTCCTCAGTGTCATGGGTTGCTGTGAATGGTCAAGAATAAGAGTAGCTGCAGGGACTTCCCTGGTGGTCCAGTGGCTAAGACTCCATACTCCCAATGCAGGGTCTGGAGTTCAATCCCTGGTCAGGGAACTAGACCCCACATACCACATCTAAAGTGTTCACATGCAGCAGCTAAAAACCCCAGGTGCCACAACTAAGACCCAGTGCAGCCAAATAAATAAATAAAAAAAATTAAAAAGAAACAAAAGACCAGCTACATTTAGGTCTTCCCTGGTGGCTCAGTGGTAAAGAATCCGCCTGCCAATGCAAAAGATGCGGGTTTATCCCTGGGTCAGGAAGATCCCCTGGAGAAGGGAATGGCAACCCACTCCAGTATTCTTGCCTGGAGAGTCCCATGGACAGAGGAGCCCGGTGGGCTACAGTGCATGGGATTGCAAAGAGTCAGACATGACTGAGTGACTAGACAACACGCTGCATTAAAAAAATAAAATAAAATGCAACCTCAACAACTGCCCTGAACACAAACACAGGATTGCTCAGTTTTGATCTGCAGTCATTTCCTCCCATTGTGTTTTCTTATATGAACTCTTCTTGAGCACAAACCTCGTGTGTGTGAAGTAGACAAAATGGTAGCAGTCATCTCAGATTTGTAGAGTTAAATGAGATTCTGTAGATTCTGTAGTAAAGAGTGCTTTACCCAGTGCCTGACACAGTAAGTCCTTTGTTTTAACACTTATTACCTGCCTCGTAATTATTACCTCAAGTGGCTGCCTCCCAAAAGTCCATGAGCTCTTTAAGGCAGGGTTTCAGCCATTTTGGTGAATTACTCAGTTTTCCTGGGTCTCTTCCATGTGTACATGTTAATAAGAATCATATATTATTTGCTTTTGTTCTTCACTAGAGCCTGGCATTGGGTCTTACTCATAAAAGGCATCCTGTATATGCTTGCTGATTGAATGAGGCATAGGAAATAATAATAATGCCTCACAATTATTATCAGGAAGTAGTATGTGTCACGCCCTGTGCTAAGAACTTTACAAGAATTGTCTTGACTTATCCTCCAAATGAAGCCACGATCACTGTGACCCCCATGTCTTCAATGCAGTAAAACAGCAGGCTGACCGCAATAAGCGTGGTAGTGCTTTACAAGCTAACCTGCCTGGGTGAGTGCAAGCAGACAGCTCACCCTTACTAGGAGCTCACCTCGTCCAGACCCTGTGCTAAGCACTTTCCAGGAACTGCCTTCTTGAATCCTCCCAAGAACCCCAGGAGCTAAGTTTCCTATTGTCATCTTGTAACAATGATGCTCAGAGCTACTAAACGACTTGACCAGAAGCATACAGCCAGCACACATGAATGGAGAGCCTTGGTTCTGAATCACAGCATTATCTTGTTTGCTTATCTCATTGGAAGTCTAAGGTCAGAAGCAGCAGAAAACTAGAATAGATATTTAAAAATGACATTAAAAGACTTATTCCTCTTACCCACAAAGAAGTTTAAAAATATACATGTGAATATCTATTTGTCTATCTATCTACACACACACACACACACACACACAGACACACACACACACACACACACACACACATACACACCAGGAGGCAATGAGGAGCTATTAACTGGTACCGAGTTTCAGTATGGGATGACGAAAATTTCTGGAGACAGATGGATAGTGGTGACGGGTGCACAACAACATAAATATCCTTAATGTGATGCCCTATACACACAAAAATGCTAAAGATGCCAGTTTTATGTTCTCTATATTATACACATGTGTGACATAGGTTTGTCAGCCTGAGAGGTGCAGGAGCCGTGTTCCTACCTGAAATGCTGCTTCCCTCATGGAGGAGGCCAGGCCAATTTAGTACATTACTCACTGGCAAATTCTTCTGATGCTCCGTCCTTTCTGTCACTGGGGCTAAGTATAAATTAACTCACTATGAATATTTTTCCCACCATCAGAGCAGTACATAGCATTTGTGGATTCCAATACAGGAATTTGGTCATATATGGAAACACATTTCCTCTCTTCTTAGGGTTAACAATTCATGAGCTAAGTGGCTTTGAACTTGGCCCACTATGTTTTCTGCGCGGTATGGTCTGTCCGTCACCCCAAAGGTATTTAATAAGGTGATTCACCTCCAGAATATTTCATCCACCACGTGGCTTTATGCCTAATATAATATGCTGCTCATTCCTCATAGAGCTTTGTCATGGCTCAATTCAGGAAGAGTTCATTTCCATATTATGAGGGGTTATTATTCCATGACTCCATAAAGTCTACCAAAAACATGAATGTGTTCATTCATTAATTCAAAAAACATTTGAGGGTTCCTAATCTGGGCCAGGCTGTAGGTATGTGCTCCAAGCATGGTACTGAGACCCAGACCAGGACAAGTTGCCTGTTGTGCTGGTGCTTGGATAAAATATTGGAAAAATGGCAGAGATCTAAAGTGAACTCAGCTGCTATTTGAGTCCTGGACTCTGAGCCCATGAGCATTCCTGCTGTGAACTTTCAATGGTGTGAGCTTTCAAGATGGAGCCTGGCACATAGCAGGCACCTAGAAGCAGTCTGTTGAATGCCCTGGCTTCTGAGCCAGGCATCGGGAGCAGTGTGACCCTGGCGGCTGACACAGACCCAAGTTGCAGGAAGCAGCTCATGACGAATAGACTTGTCTTTCCCTGCCCCGTGCTCCCCCATTGCTGCGGATGTGCTGGCCAGTGCTCCTGCATGCTGGGGTTATCAGGTAACCTGACCATTTCAATGAAAAAGAGTGGTCCGTCTGCCAGTGAAGTGGGAACTGCTCCTCAGTTTACCCAGGGAGCTTGGCCATCTCTTCAGAGCAGAGATATCTTGTTTGGCTGCTCTGAATCCATCAGGTAGATACAACCCATAGGCCACGTGATTATGTGGAAGCAGACACAGAGAGACTTAATTACAGAGTAACTGACATGTGCCTTCCTAGTGGTGGTTTTGAAGCAGATAACCAGTCATGCCAACTCCTCTCCACCTTTTTCTCCCTCTCTTCCAACTTCCATTCTGTTCAAGATATCCCATCTTCCATAGCCCTCACGTGCCCAGACTAGACCCTGCCTTTTCATTCTCTGACTGTGTCCTTCCTACCATTAAAATGTCCATATTTTTTAAAGGATGTTTCTTTCCCTTAACCTGAACCACCTCCTCATCTGACATTTTCATAAACCAATATCTTTTGAGTCTGACTTCTTTGTCTTAATCACTTTATTCGGTTATATATATATATACCAAAAATGTACTCTTTTTAAGTGTATGATTTGATGAATTTAGACAAACCTATATAACACCACATAAAACATTTGCATTACCCAAAAAGCACTATAGTTTGCCATTTCTGGAATTTTATATAAATGGAATCAGACAATATGTACTCTTCAGTAAGACAGTCCTTTTTTCATATCTTAACATTTCTAAAATTGGATGTATCTTACAGTGAACATCTAATATAGTAGTGCTTTTTAAATTCCCTTTATGGCTATAACTAAATAATGTATCTTATAGTAGATAATATCTTTGAATCAGGGATATGTATGTATATATTTATACACATATGCTTAATACATGTATCTAATTAGTTGGTTTTTTCTTTGGAGGGAATGATGCTGAAGCTGAAACTCCAGTACTTTGGCCACCTCATGCAAAGAGTTGACTCATTGGAAAAGACTCTGATGCTGGGAGGGATTGGGGGCAGGAGGAAGAGGGGATGACAGAGGATGAGATGGCTGGATGGCATCACTGACTCGATGGACGTGAGTCTGAGTGAACTCCGGGAGTTGGTGATGGACAGGGAAGCCTGGCGTGCTGCGATTCATGGGGTCGCAAAGAGTCGGACATGAGTGAGTGACTGAACTGAACTGAACTGACCATCAGACAGTAAGCACTGGGAAGGTAGAATCTTTACTTTCTTGTGTAGATTCCCAAAGTACCTATGGCTGACTACTGACAGAAGCTAGGGGACTTCGTTGATGGTCCAGTAGTTAAGATTCTGTACTTCCAATGCAAGGGATGTGGGTTTGATCCCTGGTGGGTGAACTAAGACTCCATATAATGTGTGTCATGACCAAAAAATAAAATGATAGGAGCTAAATAAATACTGCAGAAACTGGTGGTAGCAAGTTTCAAACAAACAGTTTTCCAAAAATATCTTCTAAGGACAAAAACTTGCCTACAACTCTTCTTGGAATGCATCAATAGTCTCTAATTATAATAGGGATTTTCTTTGAGGGCTCAGCTATCTCTGCATTAGTACAAGACAACATTTCCCAAAATTTGTTCTGTGGACAATTAATATAACTCAAGGCACTAATAAAAGTCTTAGGGTTACCACTGTCACAGGAATTTGGGAAACGTTTCTTATCATTGTCTGCTCCTTGGAGATTCACCATTCTTTAGCACTAAAAGGACGGAAAAGTCCTGCAGCAAAGATAAAAGGTTTAACTCTGTTTCAACCTCAGGTTTCTTTGACTCTGGAGCTTTATGGAACCTCCATTAATCACTTGCATAATACAGTTTGTCAAAGACAGATCTAAGACATAAGCATAGATTTGAAAATGAGAAAGAGGAACTTCCCTGGTGGTCCAGTGGTTGAAAATCTGCTTTCCAATGCAGGGGACACAGGTTTGATCCTTGGTCCAGGAACTAAAATCCCATATGCCACAGGGCAACTAAGCCTGAGCACCACAGCTACTAAGCCTAGGTGTTCTAGAGCCCATGCTCTATAGCAAAAAAAGCCCCTGTGCGATGCAACTTAGAGAAATCCTGTGTGCCCAATGAAGGGCCTGCACACCTCAACAAAGACCCAGAGCAGTCAAAATAAAATAATAAAAATAAACTAAATTAAATAAATGAAAAAGGGGGAAGATATTGAGATCGAAGAGAACCATATATGAGCTGGTCCCTGCTCAGCCAAAAGCTATGCAGTGGCATCTGGAATGAGATAGATGGGGATGCTGTTTGCGTGTCAAGGGCTGAACAAGCACTTTCCCTTGTTCCATACTGTCTTCATAGTATGAAGGGACACGTGGGCAGACAACCTTTCCTAAGAGGCATCGAAACAACACAAAGTATGCACTGCCTAATCCCTTAGGTGACACGCCCCAGTGCACATGATGGATAATTGAGGTTGAGTAAGGAGAACCTTCCGCCCCAGCCATCTGCTTGGGCCATCTCCACCAGGGGATGCACTGCTGTTTGTCTACTGGCCGGATACCTCTAACTGATGAGAAAACTGAAGCAGTTAATAGAATAGTTTGCTAGAACAGAGAGAAGCCCACCCACAGGAATTACCCTGATTGCTTAAATGATGGCAAAATCCTTCTCCACAATAGCACTGACCCAATATACACAGACACGAAGGGACATCAGAGCAGGCCAGGTGAAAATCATGTAGAGACTCAAAGAAATGTACAAGAGCTTCCTTTCATTTTTAAAAATATTATTTTAAACATTGGCATACAGTAAAATTGACTTTTTCCCCTCCTGGCATATATTCATATGAATGTTAACACATATATAGATTCATTTAACTGTCACCACAAACAGGATACAGGATAGTCCCTTCATCCCATAAAACTCCCTCACGCTATCCTTTATAAATCTTCTCCCAACCCATAACCCCTGGTCACCACTGAAAACCACACTTTTTCATCACTGTAGTTTTGTCCCTTTGCTTTTGGGCTACACCACTTGGCATGTGGGATCTTAGTTCTCCAACCAGGGATCGAACCCAGGCCACCTGCATTGGGAGCATGGAGTCTTAACGATCGGACCGCCAGGGAAGTCCCTAGTTTTGTCTTTTCACGAACCCCTTTTTCTTTTGTTATCCCCTTCGCTTAATTTTTGAACAGAGGTCTCTGTATGTTTATGTGTGGGTACAAAGAGCTCCAAATCCAGTGCTCCAAACTTTGTCCTTTATTGTTACCATTTTGTTATTTAACATTCACCATAGTATACTAAGCATTTTACATACATCATCTCATTGTAGCCTTATGACATATGTACACCGTTAATATCACCATTGTACAAATATGGAAACTGGGGATCAGAGAGGTTAAGTGATTTGCTTGAGGCCTCACAACTCAAAACTAATTGAATACTAGCACAAACTCAGCTCTGTTTGACCACAGTCCTTAAACAGTAATCAGTGAAATGGGGAGGACTGTAACTAAGAAGGTGGTATATTGACAGAGGTTGGGGGTCAAGTCAGTTTGGAGCCATATGGTTTTGTGAAAGGTTTGCAAATGTGGGAGGAGACGGAGAACTATCTGGGTCTCCTGACTTCTCAAACTTGGCTCCTCCACTTGCCACATCCAGGCCTCGCTGACCCAGTGCCATATGCCTGCTATCTTCAGGGGCTTAGGATGGTTTTAACTGCCTTGCAAATTTAGCAGAGATGACCATGTGTGTCCCAGCACTGCTGTAGGACACAGCAGCTGAGACCCAGGAAAGGGCCTGGATGCCCTTTGTTTTCTCCCCAGCCTCAGTTCCCCCCTGTGCCTTTGACCTCATTTTTCCATCTCAGCTGCTTGCCACACCAGCTGAAGAAGTTTCTAGGACACAGCCACCTGGTCTGTGTGCTGGAGGTGGCAGGTGTGTTCTCGCTGAGGTAGGGCGAGCAAGATAGGAATGTGTGTGGTTGGCATGATGTTTAACAAAGAAGGGAGAGAGTCTGGCCCTGCAAGACCCAGGATGGCGACATTTGTGTTGGGGATAGAAAGATGCAGGGGAAAGGAAAGACAGATGCTGAGGAGGCGTTGGCAATGCTGGGAAGCTGGACCAGGTTGCTGCTCTGTGTATGGTGTTTTGCTGAGCTCGCCATTTGCAGAAGAGAAGCTGGCAAGTATTGTTTTCTCCTAGAATCCATTCCTAGCTCCTAAAGGGTCTTGGAAATGAGCTACCAAGCCAGCTCATGCTGGGAGGAATCACACACCTGAATTATGGCCTCACATCCTTTGGAGACACACATACCAACCAAAAATCAGGGTACCAAAGACCGTCTCTGGGGGACACTTGATTAACAGGAGATGGTGCATAATTTAGTGTGGAAAGTCTCGAGTTGCTTTAATAACAATAACAATACCAGCTAAAATTTATTGAGCACATAATATGAACCAGTCATGGTGCTGCAAGCTAAGTGACATGAATTGTTTCATTTATTTCTCCCCAAAAACCCTCAGCCAAAGCCTTTGATTGTGTGGATCACAATAAACTGTGGAAAATTCTGAAAGAGATGGGAATATCAGACCACCTGACCTGCCTCTTGAGAAATCTGTATGCAGATCAGGAAGCAACAGTTAGAACTGGACATGGAACAACAGACTGGTTCCAAATAGGAAAAGGAGTACGTTAAGGCTGTATATTGTCACCCTGCTTATTTAACTTCTATGCAGAGTACATCGTGAGAAACGCTGGACTGGAAGAAACACAAGCTGGAATTGAGATTTCTGGGAGAAATATCAATCACCTCAGATACACAGATGACACCACCCTTATGGCAGAAAGTGAAGAGGAGCTAAAAAGCCTCTTGATGAAAGTGAAAGTGGAGAGTGAAAAAGTTGGCTTAAAGCTCAACATTCAGAAAACGAAGATCATGGCATCCGGTCCCATCACTTCATGGGAAATAGATGGGGAAACAGTGGAAACAGTGTCAGACTTTATTTTTCTGGGCTCCAAAATCACTGCATATGGTGACTGCAGCCATGAAATTAAAAGATGCTTCCTCCTTGGAAGAAAAATTATGACCAACCTAGATAGCATATTCAAAAGCAGAGACATTACTTTGCCGACTAAGGTCCGTCTAGTCAAGGCTATGGTTTTTCCTGTGGTCATGTATGGATGTGAGAGTTGGACTGTGAAGAAGGCTGAGCACCGAAGAATTGATGCGTTTGAACTGTGGTGTTAGAGAAGACTCTTGAGAGTCCCTTGGACTGCAAGGAGATCCAACCAGTCCATTCTGAAGGAGATCAGCCCTGGGATTTCTTTGGAAGGAATGATGCTAAAGCTGAAGCTCCAGTAGTTTGCCACCTCATGTGAAGAGTTGACTCATTGGAAAAGACTCTGATGCTGGCAGGGATTGGGGGCAGGAGGGGAAGGGGATGACCGAGGATGAGACGGCTGGATGGCATCACTGACTCGATGGACGTGAGTCTGAGTGAAGTCCGGGAGTTGTTGATGGACAGGGAGGCCTGGCGTGCTGCGATTCATGGGGTCGCAAAGAGTTGGACACGACTGAGTGACTGAACTGACTGAACAACCCTCAGAGGTAGGTACTGCTATTATCTCCAGGTTTCAGAAGGGGAATTGGAGGCTGGTCCTGAGGTTCATCCAAAGTATGCAACTATCGAGAGGCAGAATCAGAATCCGAATTGTGGCTTTTTCAATGCCTAACTTTGCAAGTTTTTAGCTTCACTGCTTTCCTCCCTGTTCTAAATCAGAAATATTATTAAAGGGTAGTGGAGGAAGGAGGAAGAGCGATCAGCAATTCAGAAGCCTATAATCTTCTCAAAGACTTGCAAAGTTCCTTTGGCTCGGCCACAATATGGGAAGGAATAAGAACCAGTGACATCAGCACTGACATGGGTCCTCCAGGAGTCTGTTGATCTTACCTATTGGCTTGAAATAATTGCATGCTGTAGAAACCTACAGCCATTTCTCAAGTTTTCTTTTTACACAACTGGCTTGGGAGGGTTTTAGACAGGTAGGCACAATGGACTATTTTTGTTTTTCTCTCTTGGGTTGGCACGATGAAGTGTGGCTCTTGGTTCCACCCTGGCATACTGGCTAGCACAGAAAGTACCAGACCCCTTTGAGCCAACAGAAAGATCTCAATGAGCTTGTTTTTTAGATGAGGCAAGGTGAGCAGAACAGACTGTGGACTTAAAAAGCTCCTGAACAGGAAATTAAATGAACTCTTTGAGACTGTCACCTTAACACTGAGTCCTCTGGAAGAGGTATTTTGCAAAATGGTACCCCATGACAACAGGTTGTTTATGCCCGATTAGTAGAGTACTTTATACTTATTTTTACACTGGCCTGGACTCTTTGTAGACTCAAGTTCAATAATAACACCTATTACACTCTCCTGCAAGGACTATCACTCCTGCTGTGTTTTGTAGAATGTCTCATGCACGACAGGGCACAATAAACAGTCAATAATAATGTTTACTATGATAACGATCTTCCAAATGCCTTTCATCTAAGGATCTCAAAGTGCCTTGAAAACACTCATTAGTTAAGCCTCACCATGGCTCTCCACTCTTATAATACATTTTCCCATTTTACAGAATTTTAAATTGAGACCCAGCAAGCTGAAGTGGCTTGCCCACAGTCATATGGTCAGTTTAAATGAATGATAATGATGATGCTTTGCATTTACCCAGCATAGGTTTTCTAAAGTGATATGAGTATGTTGTAAAGATAATGTTTACACTATCCTGGAGGGAGAAGGGTAGCAAATATTATTAAGAGTTGACTGGGTTGGGTAAACTGAGGCCAAGAGGGCAAGTATCTTGATGAGGGTTTGACTGAGGATGTAAGGCCACACCTCCACCTCTCAGAACAGTGTGTAGACTCTCAGATAATCTGCAATTATCTGAACCCAGGGATGCACCATTGCTTTAACACTTCAGGAGAGTCAGCTAGATTTGGGGGGAGTAAAACAGGATGCAGAATTGGAGCTGTATTTACATCCAGGAATAGTTTGTTCACATCCCCACTGAGAGAGTCAAAAGGTATGAAATGAGCCACATGGAGAAAGGTGGGCTCAGGAAAGGGAGGAAATGGGTGAGGGTGTGGAGTGGCCCCTGGCTCTGCCCTCTCACAGAGCATCTTCACTAAACCAGGTGCTGCTGGAAAGCAGGTGCCCTCAACGGCTTGGTTTGTTTTAGCCTCATGGCAGGACTCGGTCCAGTGCAGCTCAGAGGATGGGCACAACCCCGTCACCCGCCCCTTGGTCTGAAGTGATGGGTCCTCGTGAAAGACTTCCAGGGACATGCAGGTTCTTACTGGCTGTCTCTTATTCCTATAAGAGAATAAGAGCTCTAGTTCCTGTAGCTCCCCATTGCCAGGAGGGACCTGGGAATTTGCTGTGATTCAAGAAGTAGGTAGCTGTGGATCCATCTGTTGCTACCTTTTCTTAGCAACATAGCCACATCAAAAAGAAGAAAGCATGCACAAAAATATGCGAAGATCATAGGGGACTTGCCTCCTCCCAGTCTCCCAGCACTCTCTGAGTGATGGATGATACTCCGCCCTGCAGGGAGGCAAGTCGGACTTTGCAGGGTGAGGGAGGAGAGAGGTTGCTGGGTCTCAGGAATTCAAAGGGAGATCTGCTGACCCGAGGTTCAGCCTGATGCTCTGTAAACACAGCCTGCCTGAGAAAGCTGGAGCCCCTACCCCTCCTCTTCCAAGCCTGTGGATTCTGATTGTTGACTAGACCCAGGGCTAACAAGGAGCCTTAAAGGAGGGCACCAAGCCCTTTTGTGGAATGTGCTCTCACACAATGGCAACAAAAAGTCTGCTGTGAAGAAATCTCCCTGAAGCCCGGTTTCTTCCTGCTCTCCTTTTGGAAAGTTTCCACACTACCCTGCTGCATGGGTGGCTTAAGGGTGCAGGGAGCCCAAGGAGTAATAGGCTGTTGAGAAGAATATTTTGGAAACTTGTCCTGAATGCACTCCCGAGCCTATTGTCCTTCGTTGGGAAGGAGTCCGGGGAAGACCCTCCCACCCTCTGCTACTCTTCACAGCAGGGAGTCATGGTTAAAGTCGTGGTTAACTGCCAGGGTTAAAGCTTGCTTTATGTGGCAGTTCACAGAATTTCTGAGTATGCCAACCACCCACCCATGGTGTGCCATGCCCACTTGGACACACTGACTCTGGGGATGACAGCCAATAATCCTCCTGGAGCCACAGGACCATGATCTTCTCTTGAGTTATCCCCTTCCCCAGCTTCCCAGAATGAGGCTCACAGGCAGGTCATATAAAGTCCCGAGGATGTGCCCACAAGGCTGGACAGGATGATTCACGTTGTCCAAACACAAAATGCATTACTGGGTGATCTCCTGTGGCTCACCTAGAGGCTCTGATGTGCATTTTCTGTATGGTTTATTCGTTTTGTAAAGTAAGACACATCTTCGGGGCTCCTGTACATGTCGGTTGTACTTCACAGCCCAGCCTTTCCTGTCAATCACTCCACCCACATAGATGCTTCCTTCCTGATCGAACTTTGTGCGTCCAGTGTCTTGATAACTTTGAGTGATTGTGAACGAGCATTGTCATCATGGCACTTTATGACTGGGAGTGGAAAGATGGATTTGGGTAAAATGCAAACAAAACCTGACATTTAGTAACTTATCTGAGATTGCAAAAGTGACAAGCTGTTGGATTTGTTTTTCTTTTTCTCATCCTCTGTGCATTTCCCATGCCCTGGTTTGGCCTCAGAACAGCAGAAATGAAAGACCAAGAATATAATCAAAGGACTTCCCAGGTGGTCCAGTGGTTCAGAATCCGCTTGCCAATTCAGGGAATACGGGTTGGATCCCTGGTCCTGGAAGATCCCACATGGCAGTAGTAACTAGGCTGTGTACCACAACTACTGACGCAGGCTCTAAGCCCGTGCTTCCAAACAAGAGCAGCCACTGCAATGAGAAGCCTGCACACCACAAGAAAGACCCAGTGCAGTAAAAAATAAACACATAAATAAATAAACAGTCAAGAAGGCTTTCCATGTTCTACCACCTTCTGGACCAGAAGCAGGGAGGACCTGGGTAGCTTTAAGAATTTTAAGAGTTCCTGATTGGACTGGATAGGCTCAGGGTTCCACTGAGTCTCAGTACGACAATCACCACCCACAGAAACTTATCCTCAGGGAATCCTCGGCAGCGGCTCTTTGAAACAGAGCTAAAAGAAGAGAAGCCCCAGCTGCTGGCGCGCACAAACCCAACCTCCAAGGAAACACGAAGGAACAGATGAGATCTTTCTTACCCCATCCATGTGGATTCTGACGTTAGGCACCAGCCGGAAAGGACTGCACTGCGGACCTCTGGGGTGAGTCCTGCTCCTCCTGCCGTCCTGCGGGGTCAGCACGCCAGGCCGGCGGAAGGACCCCCCTCTCCCCGAGCCCTGTCCGGCCCGCACGCCGTCCAGGAGGCGCACGAGCAGCAGGTTGGCTGGCAGCGCCTCGATGCTGCAGAACACCAGGGTCCTGCACTCAGGGCACCTCAGCTCCTTGTGGGCCTTGAAAATCCTCTGGAGACATGGCTTGCAGAAGGTGTGCTGGCAAGGGAGAACTTTGGCGGTGACATCGAGCTTTTCAAGGCACACGGGACACTCCAGAAGATCAAGTAACGTCACGTCATCCATTTTATTTTAAAACTCCAGTCCTGACCTGGAGGGGCAGAGTCCACATGGTCTGGTCAGCTGAGCCAGTGGGGCAGAGACGGGGCTTCTTGAGAGCGTCAGGATGCCCGCTTGTCTGAAGGAGAAAGGAAGACGGAAAAAATTGTGATTGCCTTCAGAGGTATATCCCACCTACAGGAGGCAGAGCCTCATAAGGCGGTTCGCAGGGACTTTTGTTTCCGCACCCAAGTTTCAGATGACTCATTCTGATTCAGTGCTAGCAGGTAGAGACCTCGACTCCTGCCTGCTGGAGGACGCGAGGGAGCAGCTAATACAGCTTCTGACTGCTTGCCGGACTAACTTACTCATTGCCTCTCCGTGAGCAAGGCGACAGAAGGGAGACAGAACTGACCCGGGGCTCCAAGGAGGAAGCTTTCCAGCACTCCGTCTGGATCTCAAATGAAAGGCCCCTCAGGATGTAATTTCCCTGAAGCTATTTTCTCTCTTTCTCTTCTTTAAGTGTATCTGTTATCTGCATCACACTGATAACAAGCTGTTTACATAAGTGTATGGGAATCTCCCGTAGTTGTAGAATTCTGTCCTTCACAGTACATCTTCCCCCTTTATTTTGTTCTAGCAATGTACAATTTCTACGAGAACCTAATTTTCAAAAATTGTTTTGCCTCAACTCCAGGCTGTGGAGCTTGAAAGTTTTTTCTTTCTTTTCGTTCCTCTTTTTTTCCCGCCTTCTTACCTTGATTATCTTAGCCTCAGAGACACTATCCCTCCCATAGATAAAGTTGCACAGCCTGTTTTGTTACTTTGACAACTGTTCTGTTTCAACTGAAGCAGATAGGAATTTGGGATTGTGGTCACAGCCTGCAAGAACCAAGATGGGGCAGCCAATACAGGGGTGTGTGTGTGTGTGTGTGTGTGTGTGTGTGTGTGTGCGCGCGCGCGCGCGTGCGTGTGTGTATTCTGAAAATTATCCTTGTTCCAGAAACAGTTTCCTTGTGGGTGTCTTAGAAGTCCCCCTCTTAAGGAAAGTGGCTTGGGAACAGGTCCCGGTCCCTCTCAGCTCCAGGGCTTAGGGGAACGCTAGCGGGAGGGTTGGCACGAGCCAGTGGCCCCACTGGTGGAGACAGGCAGACAGGACAAGCCAGGCTGGGAGAAGGCGCCCGGCCTTCTGAGACAGCTCCAAAGATGTCAGCACGCGGAGGTGTGCGGGGTGGGGGCCACTAACCTTGAGCTTGCCACCCGGGTCTGAGTTCAGCTCAGCACTGTCCTCGATGCTCCGCCAGGCTCCCTCCACCGGCTTCCGTTTCCCCTGGAGCTGCTGCTGCCGCTTTGAAAACTTTAACTCGAGTCTTAACTCATTTCAAGGATCGCCTTACCCAGCCCGGTTAACGCTTTCACCGCCGTTCTGCCCTTTGCGCTCTCACAGTCCGCTACCAATCGTTCCCTCCTTTGTGGGAGTCGATTTCAGGGAAAAGATTACAAGCGGGTAAAATACAAGTCAATTTCCTCTAAGGTTAAGTATTTACAAAGTTTATACTTCCCCTTCCTCATTTTCTGTCCTTTCCCGGAAATTGAAACACACTCAAGTTATGAACATGCCAAGGTGATTGTGTTTATTTCAAACCTTTATGAGGATTTCCTGAAAAGTTCAAGCGTATTAAGGTAGCTGTGAACACAAAGATAAACTGGTCACCTAAAAAGTACTGCTCTATAAAATCAGCCAGTCCTTGAACTGTGAGATTTGAGACGGACTTGAGCGATCTATTTGCTCAAACTTATGAAATTAAAAAAACGAAACAAAACAACAGTGTTGTGGTAGTCCAGACACATCCTTGAAAAATCAAAGGACAGGAGGGCTTTAAAAAAAAGGAAAGTAGAAATTACCTGGTGGTCTAGTGGTTGGAATTCTGAACTTTCTCTGCCAAGGGCTGGGTTTGGCCCCTGGTTGGGAAGCTAAAATCCCACAAGTCACCAAGCTATGTAGCATGGTCCAAATAATAATAATAAATTTAAAAAGGTAAAAAGAAAAAGTGATATTCCAGCTTCCCTTATCCTACTCACTGGAGCCTTTTATAGCCCCAAATAATGCTTATACTTCTATTTCTTGATTTATCAATAGTATATTTCATTTAACACTTTAACACTACACTACAAAGTTATCCAATAAAGTAAATAATAATAATCATCATTAATACCTAACAACAGAGTAGTGTAGCCCTTATCTGTGCCAAGTACTGTTGTAAATATTTTATCGTCATGAACTCATATAATCCTTCTATCAGCCCAATGATACACTGGCCTCTTACCCTCATTTTATGAAGAAGGGAACAGAGACCTGAGACATTAAATAAGTCATCCCAAGAGACACGGTGAGCAAGAGGCAGGTGATCTGTGGCCTTCACTACCATGTCCTGTGGTGATACAGCTTTAAGAGGAGGAGAGATGGTTGAGGTGAGCTGGACCTCATCTAAGACAGCAGAAAGTCAAGAGATAATGACGAAAGTGACCGATCAAACTCTTTGGCAGATGAGGCAGCTGAGAGATTCCTGAAGTTGGGAGATTCCTTGAAGTTGCCCAGTAAGCTAGGGGCAGCGCTGGGACTAGAGAGCGTGTCTTCTCTCTCAGACATAAGGCTGACAATTCCTTATCAGGCAGAAAGCAAACAGATTGTGGTGATTTGTTTGTTTTAGAAAGTTCTTCCGTGTCAGTTCTGAAAAAGCAAGCATGCTTGACGTTCGAAACAGGGGAGATCTTAGGGATGGAGCAGATGAAGTCATATCTCCCCCCAGGTGCAGAGTCCTAGTTTGGATCTGTGTCAGTTTCAGAGATCAGTTTCTTTTTTTTTTCCCCCTCTCCCTTTTATGGAGGGTGTTTTGAGCTTCAACACTACCACACCTTACTCTGTTACCTGTCTCCTTCAATTAATTTCCAGTTTAGATTTTGTGCTTATCAGGAAGCCCCTTGCCATTTGAGACCCTTTGCTGTCGCCGCTTGGTAAAGCTGATCTGCCTCCTCTGTGAGCGGCCCCTGTCCTTCCACCCTGCAGAGAGGGCCACTCCTGTGGGAACTCTACCTGCTCCCCTCTCCTGTTCTTGGACATCCTCTCTCTCTCTTACATACCCACATCGGCACCTTCACACACTGGCACACACATGCTTGCACAAGGACCAGTAATGTAACATTTATGTCCCAGAGCAGTGCAAAGCCTTTGAACAGACTATCTCCTTTTCCTGCCAACCACCCTTCAAGGCGGATGCTATAACTTTCCCAAAGTCACAGAGGTTGTGATCTAGGTTGGCCTAATCCCAGGGCCTAGATTCCTTATCATTATTGTTCCCCGTGTTATAAAGTTATGTATTTGCCCTAAGTACACCATGTATGTTTACTTAAGTGTTATGTGAAGATTCATACACAATATTATGGATGCCTCCTGTAACCTACCCCATCTGCAGATTCTCCCATCCCTGAGAACATTCCCTTTCAGGAAGTCAGAATAGATCCAGTGCTACTATATTTAACAATTATAATTTCTTCAGAATAAAATGGTGATGGTAGAATTTCCAACACTAATGTGGGGCAGAGAAAGTTTACACTGAACAGGAGTGGTGTTCTAGCACCTTTCAGGTCACACCCTGTAGGTGGTCCCTACTATCGCCCACCTACGAGGTTAGTCTTAGTGGAAATTCGAGGAGAAATTTTCTTTTGAAGCTTCTGAAGCAGGGGAAGAGTTTTCAATGGGGATTTCATCCTGGCTTACCCAAATGCAAACCTGGCGTCAGATCAACTGAACAAGCCGTCCTCCAAAACAAACAAAAAGGTGAACTCTGCAAGGCTTCCCAGACTCCAGGCTCAGGCCACCAACCACCCTCACCCCATCAGCACTCCTGTTTATATTTGTACGATTATGTACTGATTACAGACTGTGCTCTTTTTAAATATACCTGCTGTGTGATATTTACGAGTTTCTGCTGCTTGTATGTACAAGCATACCTTGATTTATGTTTTTTTTTTTTTAAATCTGATCGTAAATATTCCCCTGTGCAATATCCCTCAGTAGATTCCCATTGACCTTAGGATACAATCGAGATCTTTTTTCTGATCTGTCAGGCCAGACGTGATATGGTTCCTGCTCAGTCATTGACTTACGCCCATGTCTCCCCCTTCGCTCATCCACTTAGTCCCACTGGATTTTTCTTTTCACTCGGGATAGTTAAGTTTTTCTGCCATAGGGTATTTGTTCATATTTCTTCTTTCTGCCTGCAGCTTGCTTTCTAGTTGCTCTCTTCTAGTTACACTCCCACACTTTGTTTTCTTCACCTCCTCCTCTGCAAGTTTTAGCTTAAATGCTGCTTCCTCCAGGAAGCCTTCCTTGATTCTCATTACTAGAAACTTTATCATCCTATGCTTCATGACAGTTATCACAATTGTAATTCAGTAATTTTTGTAATAATTTATTGAATCCTTGATTCCTCCCAAGTAGACTGCAAGTTCCAAGAGAGCAAAGCACTTATAATAGACAAACTACTTTATCGCTTGTACTTAACATAGTCATTGGCATGTGGTTAATGCTTAATAAATGTTTTTTGGGTGAATTTATGAATGAATGGCATAATGTTTTTAAAAACTGTGTCTGAGCAGGGACTTCCCTGGTGGTCCAGTGGTTAAGACTCCACGCTTCTAATGCAACTGGTGTAGGTTTGATCCTTGGTCCAGAACTAAGATCCTGCATGCCTTGTGGTGTGGCCAGAAAAAAAAAAAATGTATCTGGGCTGTTGATAATAGTTTTATGTTGGAGACCTCTTGAATGTCACTTTGTTCTCTGCCTCACATCTCATACTAAGAAGTTTTGCAGATTCAAGTGGTTGCTACCTGGCACTGTCAGGACCCTGCCACGTACCTCCTGCTTCCCGCTCCAGAGCTTCTCTGATGTTGCAATATGGGATACCATAGGAACTTGTTCTCTAGTCACAAGTGCATGATCCAAAAGTGTGGACCACCTTTCACTAATGGTGAGTCTATGGTAAAGGCTTCTTCCTCTCATCCTTTGGAGTGAGAAGTCTTGAGATTTCATAAGACTCTTCAGAAGGTTCAGTGGCTTCCCAGGTGGCGATAGTTGTAAAGAAACCGCCTGTAGATGCAGGAGACATAACAGGTGAGGGTTCGCTCCCTGGGTCGTGAAGATCCCCTGGAGGAGGGCACAACAACCACTCCAATATTCTTGCCTGGAGAACTCCATGGACAGAGGAGCCTGGTGGGCTACAGTTCATGGAGCCCCATGAACTGCAAAGAGTCAGACATGACTGAAGTGACTAAGATGCATGTTCAGAAGGTTCTGTGGCATGAGTACCACTCACTCATTGGGTGGCTAATGCAATAATGCATCCTCGTATCATCTCTCCTTCATTCCCTGTATCACTCTTTCATCCCTAACCTTTGCTCCCAAATAAATTACCTTCAAACAAGCAAGTGTTTGTCTCAGGCTAAGATAGTGTCTTTCAAATTTAAAATTAAATCATGAAACAGGTGTACAGACAGTTTTGTCAATAAAATTGGTTTACTCATTGGAGTTATCATTTTAGAGATGTGCTCTTTTCATTTGATCTGTTCTTAACCCTTTGGAGGTCTTAGGAGCTTTTCCGTAAGGGGAGCCTGGTGGGCTGCCGTCTATGGGGTTGCACAGAGTAGGACAAGACTGAAGCAACTTAGCAGCAGCAGCAATCATTTGTAAACAAATCCATAAGTCCATTAAAGGAGTTCAGTTGCTGGAAATCTGAGGTATTATGTCAAGGGGTCATGAAGACTCTGTTGACTATCCCTGGACTCTTGTTGGCAGATGCCATGCTTTGTAATTCCCAGCTCTCTGTTCTCAGTACCTAGTATAAATTTGAATATAGGTTTTAAATATTTGAATGAAGCTCTATTATCTGTTTCCATGATGCTGAATTTGCCTTTTGTGATTTGGTTTTCTAATGGTATTGGGAAACCTTTGGAGCTATTCAAGGATCGGAGAAAAGTGGACATCTTTCAAAGAGTGGAAATGTGTAGGAAAGCAGAATGGCAGTGGTTGAATGGCTATTAGATGTTTTGTCTTTTTTTGAACTGAAATTTCCTTTCTAATCAGAAGGATGTCTGCAGGTCAGGAATACACTTTAGGGAATTCCTATGCAATCACCAGACCCACAGTGACCCAAAGTCCTGGCAAGGCTAAGAGTTACGCCAGATTTTCTTGAGATGACTGTGCATGCATGCGTGCTCAGTTGTGGCTGACTCTTTGCGACCCCATGAACTGTAGCCTGCCAGGCTCCTCTGTCTGTGGAATTTCCCAGTTAAGAATACTGGAGTGGGTTACCATGCCCTCCCCCAGGGGATCTTCCTGACCCAGGGAGCTAACCCGAGTCTCCTGCATCTCTTTCATTACAGGCAGATGCTTTACTGCTGAGCCTCTGGGAAAGCCCAGAGATGACTAATGGTCTTTAAACTTCAGGACAATGGTAGGAACCAGCAGTCACCTAGTCTGAATCCTTGCCCTGCCAGTACCTAGATGGATTACTTGGGCTGATTATTCCATTCTTCTATCCCTTGGATTCCTCATGTTTCCAATGAAGTTACTAATGAAACTTATCTCACTGAGTTGTTCTGAGGAGTCTGTGAAATGAGGTATTGAATAAGTGCTTAATAGCTATAGAATTGTCTTCACCTTTTTCACTTGTGTAGGCAGATCCTATAAGAGAACCAGGAGTCAGGCTGTTCTGCCTCTCTCCCAAGCTCAACTCTTAAAGAGAATACGCCAGGCCAAGTGACTGGTCAATTTCTTATTGACCAAAATGCTCTCACAGGACTTCCTAGTGATCCAATGGTTAAGACTCTGTGCTTCCACTGCGCGGGGTGCAGGTTGGATCGCTGGTTGGGGAACTAGTTGGGGAACTAGATCCCTGTTTGGTTGCTTTTAGTCATAATCACATTTTTTTTTTTACATCAAACCACTTTTTTGTTGAAATAAATTTATTTTAAAAGGGAGCTTCAAAAATACTATGTAAATGGAAAACCAGTTTCATCTGCTGCAATTTGAAGGCAAAAGTGCATTTCATTAAACTAATAAAATGCTATTGAATTCCAGTTGACTGATATTGCCTGCCTACCTCTGAACTTGCAGCCTAAACAGTTTGTTAAAGGGAGAATTAGCAAGTATGAGAGAGGCGCTGAAGAGCAGCCCTAAACTGAGGCTTTCTCCTAAATGCGCTCAAAGGCCTGAAAGAGAAATGGATGCTTTTCTCGCGGTGTGACTCACTGTTATGACTCTGTGTTGGGGCACCCCCGCTTTTTGAAACCACCCTAGTAAAGGAACTGGAGAGATGCAAAGAACCAAAAGAAGGACAGAATCCTACCCATTTTCTGTGCCATAAATGTTGATTCAACCACCTCTGCATTGGGTGAGAGAGTCTTACTTGCATTTCTTCCCCTTAATTTTTAATAAAAGACAATAGTCTACCACACATCATTGTATTCTTTCCTCTACAGAGGGTTGGAAAGGAGTTCTAAAGGCAGCTGTGTGAGAGTTTTAAAGGCATCTGTAGATGTAGGAAAGAGAGAATACATCTTGCCATTCTATTAATATTTAAAAAAATAATTCAGCTGTTTAAATCTGAGTCAAGTCTGTAGCCTAGTTATTGTATTGGGTTGGCCAAAAAGTTCATTCAGGTTTTTCCATACCATCTTACAGAAAAACCCAAATGAACTTTTTGACCTACCTAATATTATGCCAGTGTTCCTCTTTTTATACTGTATTGTTTTTATATATGATATTATCACTCAGGGAAGATTGGCGAAGGGTCCAAGGGATTTCCCCATACTACTTCCATGTTTGCAGCTTTTTGTGAGTCTATAATTATTTCAAAAAAAAAAAAAAAGAAAGAAAGAAAAAAAAATAAACCAGTAAAAAATTAGACACGGTTTTACAAATATGTCCCTATTTGACTCTGAAATACCACTTCTAGAAATTTATACTAATGGAACAGATATATACCCAAATATGTTCCTCATATAATTATTTGTGGTATTTTAAAACATCCTTAATGTCCAACAATAGGGTAATGGATAAATGGATAAATTAATAGTGGAGTAGATGGGTAGAAGATAGACACATACTAAAACTATTGAAAATTATAGTGGAGATGTATATTTAATGACATAAAGGACATACACAATTAAGTGATGATAGAAACTCACAAGCCATATGAGCCCAGGTTATGTAAAAATGTTAAATAGAAATATAATATTGAGACTAGAAGAACATATGCCCAAATGTCAGTGATAGTTACTTCTGCCCACTGGACTTATCAATTGATTTTAATTTTTTAATTTTGCTCAGGTGTGTTTGTAGTTTTTCTACAATGAACATATATTACTGGTGTAATAAAGTTTTCAAAGATAATAAAAATAGCTTAAATCACCATAGATTTACGAAAACATTTACAATAGTTAAATCCTATAACACTAATAGTCTATGAATTACAATGGATAAGATAGCCATTGAAAAGGAAAATGAATACCAAAGCTCTGAAATTGCTGTATGTAGACACATTAATCCGTAACAGATACTGTGACTTACAAAAGAAAAGGGCTGTGATCAGTTATTTCACTCAAAACCAGTCTTTCTCCTCTTCCTTTACAGTTTCCTTTCTGATGAAATCAGTAAATGTTTTGATTCAAAACCATAAGCAGGATCCAACCTTAATACTTATTAAACTCAGGGCAAGTCTGTGCAAGAGTTGACTCTTTGCCTGGGCTATTGGGTAACCACAATCTTGTCCTTTTGATCAGAGGTGGGAAAGTTGCAAAACTTAGTAATTTCCTGAATGCCCTGATTAGTCCTACATGCCTTTCTTCATAAGTAGGCCTTCTAGGATAATAGGAAAATACATGATAAACAGATACCTTCCTCTTTTTCTAAAAGAAAGGATTAGAATTATTTTGCTATAACTACTGTAAGTATTTGTCAAGTCAATTAGACATTTTTTGGGCCCTGTGATGTGCTGATTATTTATTAATTATCCAATATATAAAATGTTACTCACTCAGCCCTATAAATTATTTCTCTTCCAAATAATCCCTGTTTCATGGTGCAGGAACCATGTCTGTGTCGTTCATTTGTGCCTGGGACAAATAAATATTTGCTGACCGGTGAGGTTGAGTCATTTGTTCTTGGAATTCTTACTGCATTCCTAAGAAGAAAGCCTGACACTTGGAATCTGCAGACATGCTTTGAAACTCGCCTCTGTCACTAACAGCACTGTGTCCTCGGTGTTCACAAGTTCTAAGCTTCACCAATCCACAAAAGTGCTATCAGGAATACGTAACTGTCAGGAATGACATTAGGAATAAACTTCCTAATATGTGTGGGTAGCCCTTAGAATAGTCTAGTGCACAGTAGTTGCTTGAAAGATATTAGTCGACAGCAGCCAAACTCCTTACTTTGCCCTAGCTGTAACTGACTCTTTTCTGCCGTTGTTTCTAACTTACTATAGTGGTTAACAGCATAAGTTCTGAAGTCGAAAGGTCTATGCTATCTTTTATATTTTTAATTTTTACTGGAGTATAGTTGCTCTACAATGTTGTTTTAGTTTCTGCTGTATAGCAATGTGAATCAGCTATACACATACATATATATATATATATATATAGATCCCCTCTTTTTTCGGCTTTCCTTCCCGTTTAGGTCATCACAGAGCACTGAGTAGAGTTCCCTGCGCTATACAGCAGGTTCTCATTAGTCATTTATTTTATACACAATAGCATATATATGTCAATCCCAATCTCCCAATTCATCTCACCTTCTCTTCCCCCCTTGGTATCCATGCGTTTGTCCTCTACATCTGTGTCTCTATTTCTGCTTTGCAAATAAGTTTATCTGTGCCATTTTTTCTAAATTCCAGATATGTGATATGATACAATATTTGTTTTTCTTTCTGAAGTGCCATCTTATTAAATAAGAGGATGACTTAGAGAAAGTTACGGCTTCCCTGGTGACTCAGAGGTTAAAGCATCTGCCTGGAATGCTGGAGACCCGAGTTCGATCCCTGGGTTGGGAAGATCCCCTGGAGAAGGAAATGGCAACCCACTCCAGTACTCTTGCCTGGAGAATCCCATGGAGGGGGGAGCCTGGTAGGCTACAGTCCATGGGGTCGCAAAGAGTTGGACAGGACTGAGTGACTTCATTTCACTTCACTTCACTTAAAGTGCTAATATTTAGGAGCTTCCCTGGTGGCTCAGAGGTTAAAGCGTTTGCCTGCAATGCGGGAGACCTGGGAGACCAGGGTTCGATCCCTGGGTTGGGAAGATTCCCCTGGAGAAGGAAATGGCAACTCACTACAGTATTCTTGCCTGGAGAATCCCACGGAGGACGGTGGGCTACAGTCCACGGGGTCACAAAGAGTCGGACATGGCTGAGCGACTTCACTTAGAAAAAGTTGATTAAACATCATATAATTGGTTTTCTCACCTGTAAAACAGGGATGATAATAATAGTGCTCACTCCATAGGATCGCTGTAAGCATTCCCTGAGAAGATGCTTATAAAATGCTTCAAAGAGTGTGATACAGAGTTGGGGCTAAGTAAAGGTTAGCCATTATCCTCTTACCAGACCTCTTATTATTTATCATGTTGTATCTAAAGTACAGCTTAACACTGAGCCCAACTTCTGGCTTCTTTTCTGAAGGAGTTATTCATTCCGATTTGGTCATTACGTGATTATCAACTCACAGAGTAGCTGCCCAGTGGCTTATGTGGTCTTGGGCATTGTAGCATCTTATACACTTTAAGAGGGAGTGGAGGTGGCCATTGTGTTAGAATAAATACTAACAATAAACATTATTTTGTGACAGACTCTATGCAAAGAACTGTAGCCCTGTCCTTACCCCAGTCTTAATAGATGAGGAGACAGGCTTAGAGAGGTTTTTGTTTGGCCCCAGCTAGTGCTTGGGGGGACGTCAGGACTTATGTCCAGGCAATCTCTACTGTTAATCTCCAAGTCATCCCACTTGCTGCATTTATCACATAAAGAGAGACTATTTTAGTCAAATCCTTGTTGTAATTTTGATCCTAGATTTTAATCTTTAGTTCCCCTCAGTAAAGCTCAAAACTTGGAAACATACACAACCTTCACACAGTAATAGCAGGGTAATATACAAGGAACAGAAATGGAAATAAGCCTGAAACATAAAGAGAGAAAGTATAGGGAGTATTTTTTTTTAATAGATAAAACAACAAGAAGTATCAAAGAACTAAATAAAAACTAATCAATATATTTGTAGAAAAATTTCTTTGATTTTACTGTTTAAATAGCCAGGACATGGAAGCAGCCTAAATGCCCATTGACAGATGAGTGGATAAAGATGTGGTACATATATACAATGGAATATTACTCAGCCATAGCAAGGAAATAATTGGGTCACTTCTAATGATGTGGATGAACCTAGAGTCTGTCGTGCAGAGTGAAGTAAGAGAGAGAAAAACAAGTATGGTATATTAACACATACATGTGGAATCTAGAAAATAATACAGATGAGCCTATTTGCAGGGCAGGGGTAGAGATGCGGATGGAGAAAACAGACATGGGGGCATGGTGGGGGAGGGAAGGGTGCGACTAACTGGGGTTCTAGGGCTGACATACGCACACTCCATGCGTAAACAGCTGGCTAATGGGCAGCTGCCGTGCAGCACCGGGAGCGCAGCTCAGGGCTCTGTGATGACCTAGAGGGCGGGGTGGGGGTGGGTGGGTGAGAGGAAGGCTCAAGAAGAAGAGGGTATGACCTGTATGCAGGTCAGGAAGCACCCATTAGAACTGGACATGGGACAACAGACTGACTCCAAATAGGAAAAGGAGTACGTCAAGGCTGTATATCGTCACCCTGCTTATTTAACTTCTATGCAGAGTACATCATGAGAAATGCTGGGCTGGAAGAAGCGCAAGCTGGAATCAAGACTGCCAGGAGAAATATCAATCACCTCAGATGTGCAGATGACACCACCCTTATGGCAGAAAGTGAAGAGGAACTAAAAAGCTTCTTGATGAAAGTGAAAGAGGAGAGTGAAAAAGTTGGCTTAAAGCTCAACATTCAGAAAATGAAGATCATGGCATCTGGTCCCATCGCTTCATGGGAAATAGATGGAGAAACAGTGGAAACAGTGAGAGACTTTATTTTTTGGGGCTCCAGAATCACTGCAGATGGTGATTGCAGCCATGAAATTAAAAGATGCTCACTCCTTGGAAAGAAAGTTATGACCAACCTAGATAGCATATTAAAAAGCAGAGACATTACTTTGTTCACAAAGGTCCATCTAGTTAAGGCTATGGTTTTTCCAGTGGTCATGTATGGATGTGAGAGTTGGACTGTGAAGAAAGCTGAGCGCCGAAGAATTGATGCTTTTGAACTGTGGTGTTGGAGAAGACTCTTGAGAGTCCCTTGGATTGCAAGGAGATCCAACCAGTCCATCCTAAAGAAGATCAGTCCTGGGTGTTCTTTGGAAGGACTGATGCTAAAGCTGAAACTCTAATACTTTGGCTACCTCATGTGAAGAGTTGACTCATTGGAAAAGACTCTGATGCTGAGAGGAATTGGGGGCAGGAAGAGAAGAAGATGACAGAGGATGAGATGGCTGGATGGCATCACTGACTCAATGGACGTGAGTCTGAGTGAACTCCAAAAGTTGGTGATGGACAGGGAGGCCTGGCGTGCTGCGATTCATGGGGTCACAAAGAGTCGGACGTGACAGAGCCACTGTACTGAACTGAACTGATAGCTGGTTCACTTTGTGGTACAGCAGAAATTAGCACAACATTGTAAAGCAGCTGTACACCAATGAAAAATGAAAAAAATTCCTTTGGCTTATAACAACAAATGGAGAATCCCATAAATATAACCAGAATTATTACATCATTTTGTTTTCATGCCCAGTTTATGAGGTGACTGTGAAATAATTTTTAGCTAGAACCCTAAAATATATTTGTCCTGCTGCATCTGCATTTTCCATTTGCAATATTATCTTTGTGGTGATCATCTGTGGGTAGATCAGGAGTATAAGAGCGTGGTTATTCAAGAAGAGGGCTCACATGCTGGACAGTTCATCTCTTTTTTAAAAATTTACTTATTGACGTAGAGTTGATTTACCAAGTATTAAATTAATTTCTGCTGTATAGCAAGGTGATTCAGTTAGACACATATTTATATTCTTTTTCTTCATGATTTATCACAAGATAGTGAATATATTTCCCTGTGCTATACACTAGGACCTTGCTGCTTACCCATTCTGTGTATAATAGTTTGCATCTGCTGATCTCAAACTTCCAGTCCATCCCTCACTTCTTCTCCCTCCCCGCTTGGCAACTACAAGTCTGTTCTCTATGTTTGTGAGTTGGGAAACTCATCTCTGATCCCTCTCTCCAGTCTCAACCACTCCTTGCCTCTTGCTTGGGGACAAAATATGGCTTGGATTCTAACCCAACTTCAGTATTTTGTCCTTATGTATTGACATTTTAAATATGCATTATTCTCTTTCACTAATTTCACATTTTCAAGTTTATTCGACAAAAATGCCCAGGACTTCCCTGGTGGTCCAATGGTTAAGTGTATGCCTGCCAATGCAGGGGTCACGGGTTCAATCCCTGGTCCCAGAAGATTCCACCTGCAAGCGGCAACTGAGCCTGTGTACCACAACTACTAGAGCCAGTGCTCCACAGAGCCCGGGCCCGACAACAGGAGCAACCACCGGAATGAGAAGCCCCTGCTCCACAACTAGAGAGTAGCTCCCGATCGCCACAACTAGAGAAAGCCCGCGTGCAGAAACGAAGACCCGGTACAGCCGAAAAGAGTACACTTTGTATTATCTTGTAAATAAATACAATTTTAAAAAATGAAAAATGCCCAAATATACAAAGATACAGACAAGGGTTTTTACTGTTATTTTTTGTTTGTAACTGAAGATAAATGGGGCTAACCTAAATAACTGTCAGGAAGGGACCATAAAGTGGTCATTCAGAGGAATGTATAGGTAGAGTTGTGTGTATTGATCTGGATATACTAAAAGAGAGAAAATTATAGGCAGTGCCTCTTAATACTCATATTATGGAAGGGTTTCATAAGGATTGACATTAATGATTGCAAACTCAAATGCGTATGAGGGCCAGACTGGTTTTATAAATGGGTCAGGTAGGGACTGTAACAACCTTGAGAGCACACCCTGTGTGGAAGTAACTGGTACTACTCAGTTTCAGATAGTCATTACTGGGAGGGTGGTGGATTTTTGAATTTTCCAAGAGAAGCTGTAAGTGATGGTATTTTTCATGCTACTGTGTGATACTCTATTTCCCTCTCACCCACCTTCAAATCTCCACAAAAATATCTCAGATACAAGAACCTTTTGATGTTTAATTCATGGCAACTAATTGAAATATTTAAAAAAATACTGCACGAGGTCATCTGTAAACTGGATTTGCCTTGCAGGCTTATGGCACATCAATCTCTAAAATCCTCTTGCATGCGTGCATGCTTAGTTGCTCAGTCGTGTCCGGCTCTCTGTGGTCCTGTGGACTACAGCCTGCCAGGCCCTTCTGTCCATGGAATTCTCCAGGCAAGAATACTGGAGTGGGTTGCCATCCGTTCTCTAGGGGATCTTCCTGACCCAGGAATCAAACCTGGGTCTTCTGTATTGCAGGAAGATTCTTTACCAGCTGAGCCACCAGGGAAGCCCCACCAGTGGCTATCTCTGAAGAATTATATTATGGGCCAACATCCGAGCACAGTTTTCCACGTTCTACACATTGCTCTGTGTTTAAGGGTTTTTAGGACTGTTCCAGAACCAGTTTATTGGTCAAGGTGAGTGGGTAAGGGGCCTGTACCCTTGAGGAGCAAGGGCTAGGGCCTCTGCAGTGACCTGGAAATCCACGTCCTTGGACAGGTCTTGGAGATAAGACTTAGACTGCTTCAAGGTAGAGGAGAGGAAGTGGTTTTTGGAAATGTGCAGGTTCAAGGTATGCCCCAGTGAGGAGATGCCCCCTGAATGGATCAGATCTGCCCCCTGAATGGATCTCCTCCCGTGAGGAGGCTCATGGGAACAACCTTGACCACCAGGAGCCTCTTGATGGACAGCTGGTCCCATGGCCATGACTCGCCTGCAAGAGACCTATGGGGTGTAGATGGTAAGTGTCTGCTTCCTGCTTCCTTCCATGAAGATGTTCAGATCTGCCACATAGCTCCCCCTACCCCACCTGCAAGGCAACTCAGCACAGCCCCATGTAGCTAGGGTTTGACAGTATTATTGGTTGTCCGGATAGTGTTCCATCCCCTGCTTCTGACCCCACCAGCCATGGGCCCCTCAGGCAGAAGGCAGTCTGCTGGAAGACTTGGTATGAAGCCATGGTCTGGCGTAGAGAGCTGGTGCACACAGGGTGCTGGGTAGCTCTTGAACTTGCAACTGCACACATCCTCCCCCTTCCCATCAGATGGGCTGTAGAGCAGTGAAGCTTTCTTGTTTCTTTACTGCTTTTATGATAAATACAAACATGCCTACTTCACTGGCCTTATGCTAGAAAGGTCTGAACCAGAATGAGTTTCCAGACCATTTTAGACTGGAACCAGTTCCCGGATTTTGGTCCAGCTTTGGTTGTATTACTGACAGTAAGAATCTCGAGTCTGGTGGATACCCTTGGGCTTATCCACATAATGATGATGGACTTGTCTGGATACTGCTTTGGACTAGGGTTTCTACAGCCTCGAGGTACTTCTGGTCATGTTGGACTGTATGAGTCCTCGATGGTGGAAGCAGCATTTTAAGAATGTTGGGATAGAATGATTGTCTCTGTCATTTCCATGGTGTGCCCAGAGCTTGTGAGACAAAGGATATCTAAGTGATCATCTGTCATTCCTTTACTCTTTCATTCAACAAAGATGTTCTGGGAATTCCCTGGTGGTCCAGTGGTTAAAATTTGGGGCTTCCATTTTAGCAGGTGTTAGGATTGATCCTTGGTCTGGGAACTAAGATCCTGCATGCTGCGTGGTGAGGTCAAAAAAAAAAAAAAAGAAAGAAAGAATAGCTCAGGCTCTGCTGCCACCAACATAGATGCATCTTCTGAGTGCTTCCCATGTGTCTGGCCCTGTGTTGTACCCCTGTGAAAGTGAGGTATTTGCGCGTAGCTCCCAGCTTAGGAGGTGACATCAAATCAAACAGACTGAAGAGTCCTGTGGTGAGGGTCAGCACACGGTGCCTCGGGAGACCCCAGTGGAAGTTGGGGAAGACTTCCCTCAAGAGGTGGCACCTGGGCTAAGTTGGGAGAGATGAGCAGGAGGAGTTAGCCTGGTAAAGGAATGGAGGGGGCTGTTGAGAGACCCACAGGCGTAAAGGCATGAAGGCAGGAGAGGACTTGGAATCTTCTGGGATCAGCCTATACTCCGTAGAGCCTGAGTACTGGGTTTGCGGCAGGAGATGTCAGGCTTTCGGGCCAGCGTGGACAGCTACCTGATCGCAGACACTTGACACAGCAGCCTGGAATCCTGGACCCCAACCTGAAAGCACCTGAAAGTCAATGATCGGTTTTTAGCTAGGGAGATTGGGGGCTGTTTTATATCAATATCTGGAGTAGAAAATGGTGCCTTACTCCAGCATTCTTGCTTTGGAAATCCCATGGACAGAGGAGCCTGGCAGACTACAGTTCATGGGGCTGCAAAGAGTCAGACATGACTGAGCTCAGCACACATATATCAATATATTTCTGTCAACAAATATTTTCACCCAGAGTTTTCATTTTATGTTCCCTTGATTCTGTGAACCAAGAGGGAGGGGGTGGAAATACTGTGTGTTTTTCTGAAGTGAAAAGAAAGAGCCATGTGTTAAAAAAGAAATAACATGCTACAAAATGATGGGTGAGAAACAGTAGGTTTTTTACCTTCCTGCGCTGCTTGATTTTAGACATTTCATGACATGTTGTACATTGTCTGCAAGTTAATTAAGCCATCGACTTGGAAGGTTGCTGGTAAATTCCAAACCAGTTTCGAGGGTGTGTATATATTCTGTGTGGGGAGCTGGTTAAAGGCATCCTAAACATTATGATAATCCTCGCTGAGTATTGCTAGAATTTCTACTGGCAATTCACCCATTTCTGGCATCATTACCCACAAAAGGCTTGGCTTCCCTGGAAAGGTAGATGAATACTCAGTTAATAGTAAGAGAATAAGCATGTTTAACTTGGTAAGAACTTGACTTCCCTGTCCCACAAGGGGAAAGGGAAAAGTTGGTGGTTTTGAGAGAGAAGGGAGGGAAGGGAGGAGCAGCCCGGGGTGGCTGGTGACGCTGTGAAAGCCCCACAATTGCTGTCGAGGTGGTTTTTCACCCCTGGAGCAGGGTGATCTCATTCGTTGCTCCCTATGCACTCAACCCTGGCTTTCTGCTCTTTTTGCCATGAGGACACCTGCATCTGCTGAATGTGTAAGTGTGCCTCAGGGAGGCTGTGAGGATTCTTAGAGGCAGACTAAGCAGGATTCAGGTGCTACTCTGCAACTTACTTAGCTGTGAGAGCCTGGGAAAGTGGCTTATCCTACTTGACCTCATTTCAGAATGCCTATCTAGCCTGGTCTTCTGTGACAATGGAGTGAAATGAGATGTTTGGGTACAATGACTGGCACATAACTGATGTTCAATAGATGTTCACTTCTTTCCTGACCCTTGACTGAAACTGTTGGGTTGCCCAAAAATTTCATTAAGCTTTTTCTGTCAGATGGTAGGGAAAAACCCAAATGAACTTGGGGACCAACACAATACTTTTTATTGGTTTCCATAGGAATAACCATTTGAATCCCAGACTCTCTCCCTGCTGACTTTTCACCAGTGAGGAAACACATGTTTAGAGAAGTGGGAACCTGGGGAAGGGAACACCCTGTATTCCAATCCTGCTGTTACTACTCACTTGGGACAGGTCGCTGGATATTTTTGAGACTTAGGTTTCTTCTCTGTAAAACGGGAACAGCGATGCCCAACACTTCCTACATCTTCCGTGGTCATTGTAAGGACTCAGTGAGGTGAGCCAGGATTCCCAAAACTTACAGCATCAGAATCACCCAGTGAAAGTGAAAGTCGCTCAGTTGTGTCCAACTCTTAGTGACCCCATGGACTGTATAGTCCATGGAATTCTCCAGGCCAGAATACTGGAGCGGGTAACCTTTTCTTTCTCCAGGGGATCTTCCCAACCCAGGGATCCAAGCCCAGGTCTCTCTCATTGCAGGTGGATTCTTTACCAGCTGAGTCATAAGAGAAGCCCCAGAATCACACAGTCACTTTGTTAAAACAGATTGCTGGACTACTTCCGCAGGAGTTCTGATTCTTAAGTCTTGGGGGAGGCTGAGAAATTGCATTTCTAACCAATTCCCAGGTAGGGCTGGTATGGTGGTTTCAGGCTACACTTTGATGACAGGACAGGCTGTCAATACCAGATGGAAGTAAGCTACTATTATTCTTTGCTTTTTTTTTTTGAGTAGGGGTCATAATGTAGTCTGAATTTTGTAATAAGGAGTTCATAATCTGAGCCACAGTCATCTCGGTATTGTTTTTGCTGACTGTATAGAGCTTCTCCATCTTCGGCTGCAAAGAACATAATCAATCTGATTTTGGTATTGAACATCTGGTGATGTCCATGTGTAGAGTCATCTCTTTTGTTGTTGGAAGAAGGTGTTTGCTATGGCCAATGCAGAATTTAATTTCACACTTAAATTGAAGAAAATAGGTAAAATCACTAGGCCACTCAGGTATGACCTAAATCAAATCCCTTATAATTATACAGTGGAAGTGACAAATAGATTCAAGGGATTAGATCTGATAGAGGGCCTGAAGAACTATGGAAGGAGGTTTGTAACATTGTACAGGAGGCAGTGATCAAAACCATCCCCAGAAAAATAAACACAAAAAGGCAAAATGCTTGTCTGAGGAGGCCTTACAAATAGCTGAGAAAAGAAAGAAGCAAAAGGCAAAGGAGAAAAGGAAAGCTATACCCATCTGAATGAAGAGTTCCAAAGAATAGCAAAGAGAGATAAAGAAGCCTTCCTCAATGAACAATGGAAAGAAATAGAGGAAAACAATAGAATGGGAAAGACTAGAAATCTCTTCAAGAAAATTAGAGATACCAAGGGAACATTTCATGCAAATTTAGCCCAATAAAGGACAGAAATGGTATGGCCCTAACAGAACAGAAGATACTAAGAAGAGGTGGCAAGAACACACAGAAGAACTATACAAAAAAACTCTTAATGACCTGGATAACCACGACGGTGTGATCACTCACCTAGAGCCAGACATCCTAGAATGTGAAGTCAAGTGGGTCTTAGAAAGCATCACTATGAACAAAGGTAGTGGAGGTGATAGAATTCCAGCTGAGCTATTTCAAATCCTAAAAGATGATGCTGTGAAAGTGCTACATTCAATATGCCAGCAAATTTGGAAAACTCAGCAGTGGCCACAGGACTGGTAAAGGTGTTTTCATCCCAATCCCAAAGAA